>NW_023996011.1:0-76369 GCF_015586225.1 Lucilia sericata | reverse complement strand
TAAAAAACGTATATTTTGGATCTGTAATTTTTTGTATATTATTGGAAATTTTGTTGTCTAACTAACAAGAAAATATTGAGTCCATTTGGTCCAAAATTACGCCCGGTATTCAAAAAAAGGCGGACCAAGGTATGGTAAATTTTGTATCACTAAATTTTTAAATGCCTATAACTCTGATATTATAAGAGATAAGTAGTATGTCCAAGCATGTTTTTTCAAGATCTCGTCGAGCGCTTTCACAAAATATAAAAATCTTTGTATTTGGGTGAAAAAAAAAAAATGGCACGAGTTTAAAAATTTTACATGTCGTAGGTACCCTACTTTGAGCCGCCACAGCGCCGTCCCTGGGGCATCTGCAGGGTTCATCTTCAAAACTTAAACTCGAATACTCCTTGGCTACGCTCACGCCAAATTTTATCCCGATCGGATCAGCCGTTTAGAAATGCCAGATTTATTTCCAAAAAATTTCCATTCTGCCCCACTGTGCAGCAGAGTAAGGTAGAAGATCTGGTGAAGAATAAGATAGTGGTGAGGTTGGCACCTCACCAATGTGTTAGCACCCTAAAGATCTTGGTGGAAACTATCCCTTTTCCCTGGGACGGCGCTAAGCTGGGACTGGCAAAGAAGAGTGAACTTCCAGTGCTCTTAAAGTTCACTGTCTACATAAAAGAACGGGGCAGTAAACTGGCTAATGAACGTATACTGGCAATTCTTGGAGGTCAAAAGGCTGAGCTGGCCGTAGAAAAATGGAATGTCTTTTACAGGAAAGAAGAAACTGAGGGAACTCTATATGTAATAGATATCGACAAGAATTCCATGGCTAGTCTTGCCAAGAATAAAGGTTGGGCTTACTTCGCCTCTAAAGCTGTCATTCAAAATTGGGAAGGTGCCGATTGGTAGGGCTGTTACAAAAAGTCCCGAAAAGGACACTAAAAAACCTAAGAACACAGCATCAGTAGCCACTACTAATAAGGTTGAGGAGTCAAATCATAAAATCGAGGAAGTTACACTAACTCAGAACTCCAAAATTGGGAAGGCGCCGATTGAAAGGGATGTCAAAACCGGCCCCGACAAGGACTCTAAAACACTTACGACGTTACCCAAAGCAAGTACTGGTAATGTTGAGGAGACAAATCCTAAAATAGAGCAAATTGGGAAGGTGTCGATTAAACAGTCTCATATTCCATTGCCAGATAAGGACACCGCAGTGCCATCAATTGTACTCACTGCATCAATAGCCACTTCTGTCTACCTGGGGGAGTCAAATCCAACGAGCGAGGAGGTGAAAACCAACTCGCTGGAAGACAGTTTAATGGATGACCATGATTGAGGTTATCCAAATAAACCTCCATCGGAGCGAGACGGCCAGCGCTCTGATGGCTAAAATTACCACAGGTAAAATACATATAGCTTTAATCCAGGAACCTTGAACGATTCCCAACAAGGTTTCTGGATTAAATCACGTAAATTTCCAACTTTTTTACGCTGATACAGGGTCTCGCCCGAGAACATGTCTCTTATGTCACAAGAACTTATGTTCCCTCCTCTCAACAGGATTATCCACACCGGATGCAACCGTACTGAAGCAAGGTAGTGGCAACATATATCTCGCTTCCGTTTACCTGCCCTTCGATTCTCCGACACTACCACCAATGTCGGATCTGATGAAACTGGTTGTAGAAGCACAAAGAAAAAAAGGATAGGTTGTGATGCAAATTCCCACCATGTAGCTTGGGGTAGTACAAATACCAATCACAGGGGACACGCCCTTATGGATTTCCTTAATGACTAAACCACATTGAACTTAGGTAATACAGCTACATTTGTCAATAGAATCAGAAAAGTAGTAGATATAACTATATGTTCGGAAGAGTTTATAAACGAAATTCAGGATTGGAGAGTTTCGGAGAGAACTCGTTATCTGACCATGGCTACATAAGATTCAAAATACTAAGACCACCACAAAAGCCGATAAAGTTTCGGAATAAGTCTAAAACTAATTGGACAATGTTCGGGACCTTACTAAAGAACCGTTTAGGTGAGGACATTTTTCAGGAGGCTGGAGGATATGGAGGAGACAATGAAACTCTCATTTCCCACCCGGTATATCGAATAACATAGATGAACCGATATTGGAGGAAGGGGAGGCTAATACGGAATTAGTTATTACATCTGAAATGGTTAAAGGGGCAATCCAGAGCTTTGATCCCTATAAAGCTGCAGGGCCGGATGACATTTTCCCGGCACTTTTGCAGATGGAGGCGGGACTGGTTTCCGTACATCTCGCTCAGATATTCACTGCATGCTTGAAATTCACATATACCCCAATTTAATGGCGGGATGCAAGGGTTATATTTATACCTAAACCAGGTATAAAACCTTGGAACGGATAGTCGATAGTACGGTTAAAAGCAGTATACCAGACAAAGACCTTAAATATGAGCAGCATGCTTATGTAAAGGGACGATCGGTGGAAACCGCTTTAAACGAAGGTGTCCATTACACAGGTGCATCCTTTGATAGCTAATTGTATACACTGGCGGTATGCATTGACATCGAAGGCGCCTTCAATAACGTGCACACTTATACTGTTATCCAAACCCTAGACCAGTTTTATGTTGACCAGGTGCTCCGTAACTAGATCAACCACATGTTAAGGAACAGATGGATAAGCTGCGAGATGTACGATATAACTATCAGGACAAAGGTATTTCGCGGTATACCACAGGGTGACATTTTGTCCCCTTTACTCTAGGTTACCACGAGGACCCTAACCGAGAAAGGACTTAGACCTGTCTGCTATGCAGACGATGTCGTAATACTTTTAAAGGGAAAGGATCCAAATTACTTGTGTAGAAGAGCTGAGGAGGCTCTGAATACGGCCTTGAGCTGGGCTCAACCGAGAGGCCTCAATGTAAACGAAAATCTGTCTTTGCACAAGAAAGACAAAAATTTCTACGTATACTGAAATTTGATTCCTGGGCAAGAAGATACCAGTGACAGACAAAGTTAAGTACTTAGGTGTTATCCTCGACCAGAAATTAAAATAGAGGCACCACATAGAGGATAGGATCAACAAGGTACATCGGTGCTGAGCGATATGTATGAAAACTAACTATGACCAAATTGGCTTAATAAAAGTGTAATTAGACCAATTCTATATTATGCTTCAATAATCTGGTGGACTGCGTTGGACAAAAAGTGTAATATCAAACTACTACAGGGAGTTCAGCGTTCATGCTGCTTGGGCATAAGTGGTGCCATGTGTACTACTTCAACAAAGGCTCTGGAAACGTTGATAGATATTCCACCCGTTGAAACATTTTTAAGATATGAGGCGGCGCTTACAGCCGAACGGCTCTTTACTTTAGGCGAACTGGCCAAAAGCGGTATAGGACACGTCATCAGTGTATACTGGACACATTGGAAGGTTATACACAATCATCGGACGTGCCTGATCGTATACCAGACACAGAATATGTCGGAAACTTTGAAACGCTGATCCCAGATAGAATGTCTTGGTCAAGCGGAACATTAGAGCAAATTCCAGTTAGAATCCGTTGTTACACGGATGGCTCTAAATTGAGGGACAAAGTGGGCTGGTGTTCTATATTGAAGACCCAGAAACAGAAATATACCACCGTTTACCAAATCATAACACAAGCTTCCAGGCAGAAGCTTCCAGGTACGAGCAATAACGGAATGCGAAAATTGGATTAGAATAAATATGGCGCCTACAGCTCTTAATATATTTACCGACAGTCAGAAGGCAATTAGGGCGATATCAGGTGATAGAACTAAATCTAAGACGTATTGGATTGTAAGAAAGCTTTAACTGAATACTCTCCCAGACGTAAGGTTTACATTATATGGGCACCAGCCCACTCGGGAGTAGTCGGCAACGAAGGGCGAATGTAATAGCTTTAAAGGGAAGGTAGCGCGAGGCAGTTAACCTGACAAATGCAAAACCATTCGACGCAACAAAAGCTGAATTAAAAATATGGATGAGAGAATCCCATAAGGCCTCTTGGAATAATGAAACAGTGGGTAGAACCACAAAGATTTATGGGGTGACCCTGATGAGAGCAAGACGAGAATCTCCTCGAAATGAGCAAGTCTGAAGTTAGTATGATGGTACGTATTCTGAGTGGACACACAGGATTACGAGTACATTTATGCAAAATTGGACGTGCGGATTTAGACGAATGTAGAGCAAATGGAGAGGACAGTGAAACTCTGGAGCACTTTCTTTGCCACTGTCAGGCATTCGTCGAAGTTAGATCCAAGTATCTTGGAAGTGATGTTATTCCGGAAATAACAATCCTGACTAACACTGATTGGAAGAGTCTTAGGAATTACGTTCAGGAAACTGAGTTTCTGAACACTGAAAAATAGTTCATTCAGTGAACTTTTTTTATGATAAGGACCGCACAATAGGCCCGATAGTGGCCTAGGTGTATTCTTCGGATTTAATGTAACATACATCCTCCTATCAATCTAACGTAACCTAAATTTGTCAGTGGTTCTTGAGTTTGGCGACGATGGTAACTCAGGTCGGGTTCTATTTCCATGGAGTTATGATAACAGACAGGCTTTTGGGTGGGTTGTCATCATTCGGTGTTGTTCATATCGTGTGGGTTGTGAGTAGTTGTTTGCTGTTGGAATGCTTTCCAGATCTTCTGCTAGGCATAAAAGCTCTTGTAGATTCTGAATCTGATTGTTTCGATAAATTCATTCCAACTTTTGGTCTTCAGTCATCTCCGCATGTCGCATTAAATTCTGGATGGATAGGACATAGTCTTTGAAATCTTCTCTTGATCGTTGGTATCTTCTTGGGATGTCATCTTCCAATTTTTCAAAGAATCTAGAAGGGAGGAAAATCGGATTTAAAGGATTCCCACGTATTCCCATGTTTATTATTATTTCGGAACCATATTAATGCTCTTTCCTTGCATGGTTCAATAAATGGATATTTTCCTCCATCATAACATATCCTCCACTTTCGGACTAAATCAATTATCATTAATTGTTTATATTTAATCACAACTCTGTGCGCGTTATTTTCATTAAAGTATTATTCCCAGGATTACGATTTTGTACTGACATACTTGATTCCATTTTTAGTATGCTTGATTCTTCGTTTATTGAATTTTGGGAGCTTTCGATGGTGACAGTGATAGGTTTGGAGAGTTACCTGAGGAATTTTCATACTTAGCCTGCAGTTCGTGTAACCGGTTTACTTCGTCAGGAGAGTGTGAGCTACCAATAAATTGTATTATCTGCCTTTTCATCTCGTCCACCCTGCCAGCTGGTTGAATTCCAAACTCATCCAAGTAGGATAACAGGTCATCTTTTCGTAATGCATACGCCCAGGAAGTTTTCCACATGATGTTATTGTTATTTCTTTTAAATGAAGCCACACGCAGAGAATAAACATATACACCTATAACAACACCATGTTTACTGTAACAACATATTGTTTTCAAAAACATGCAATTGTTATTTGAATTAGATTTTAAGAAGTAAACATTTTCATGTTCAAGGCAATTATAAATTTGAGTATGATTCACTGGAACATAATTATTTTTACAACAACTGAATAATGATAACAATGAAAACATATTATGTTATTTACAATCATTTATAACCATTATCAAATTACGATCCAATGTGATCAAAATTTCGTTTAAAAATATGTATCGAAATCAAAATAAATTTTACTGAATTAGTAAAATTACAGTTTCTAAAAAAAGTAAAAAATATATATAAATAAATACTTACAATACTTAAAAAATTCGCAAATTTCAATTTGCTTCACAAAAACATAACTACATTATTTTATACAAACTGAAATACTTATACATTTAATGTTATAAACCAAATGAGAATTATTTCAACTCATTTTATTATCGCGTAAAAAAACACACTCGAAAAAATAATCTGTATGAGTAAACGTGTGTTATTTGGTGTTGTATTCATTTGTTGATGTATCAGCAGACATAAACAATATAACATATAATGGTTATTTATAACAACATAACATATAATGCTTATATAACATAACATATAATGGTTATAAATGATTGTAAATAACATAATATGTTTCATTGTTATCATTATCAGTTGTTGTAAAAATAATTATGTTCCAGTGAATCATACGCAAATTTATAATTGCGATTCTAAGCCGATTGGTATACTTTATTTCAACTCATTTATTATCGCGTAAAAAAACACACTCGAAAAAATAATCTGTATGAGTAAACGTGTGTGGCAAAAGTTATTGGTGTTGTATTCATTTGTTGATGTATCAGCAGACATAAACAATATAACATATAATGGTTATTTATAACAACATAACATATAATGCTTATATAACATAACATATAATGGTTATAAATGATTGTAAATAACATAATATGTTTTCATTGTTATCATTATTCAGTTGTTGTAAAAATAATTATGTTCCAGCGAATCATACGCAAATTTATAATTGCCTTGAACATGAAAATGTTTACAGTAACTAAAATATTGTTAAAATCTAATTAAAATAACAATTACATGTTTTTGAAAACAATATATTGTTACAGTAAACATGGTGTAGTTATAGTAACATGTCGAACCATGTTCATTCTCTGCGTGAATTTATTTCAATATTTCCATTTGTACAATACTAGTCCAGATTTTAAAAATAACTACTTAAAATCAGTAGATATATATCTCGAATTTATCGAAAAACAAGTAAGAAAGTATAGTCGGGCGTGGCCGACCATATGATACCCTACACCAGTTATGAATATTAAATGTGATTTATTTTTCATAATAAAGCATTTATCTTCAATATTCCCTTGTTCCGATACATTTAAGCAATTTATGGATGAAAAACTAATTTTCTGAAAGAGGCTTTATATGGGGGCTAGGGGCAAATATGGACCAAGCCCGATAAAATTTTGTGAATATATTTATATTTACATAATATTTTATTGTGCTGAATTTCATCGCGATATTTGTGTTTATAAGTTAATTTGGGACATTCAAGTAATTTTCTGAAGGGGACTTTGTATGGGAGCTAGGGTCAAATGGGGCCCGATCTTTATGAAATTTGGCAGGGTCATCAAGACTTCTATATAATTTAGTTGTGCCGTATTTTATCGATATATCTGTATATTTAACATAATTATGAGCTCAGAAGCCCTTTTCGGGGGGTTCTGTTCTATGGGGGCTAGGTGAAATAATGGACCGATTTTAACCATTTTCAATAGTCCTTGGGTCAAATAAAACGTGCGTGTCAAATTAATCGACTCAGAAAACGATTCTAAGCCGATTGGTATACTTTAAGGTGGGTCTAGGACGAATATTTTTGTATGTTACAAACATCAGCACAAATCCAATATACCCTCCCCACTAAAGTGGTGTAGGGTATAAAAATTTAAATACAATTGACTGTTACCCAAAGTTGATGTTAATCTCAACAATTAGAATCATAAATCACTAGAAAAAATCTAGTTCTAAAGAAGGTATACATATAAGTTCTCAAAAGCTTCTTTAGAACTGTTTCTGAGGATAGCAAAGTCGAACTAAAATTATTGATTAAATAACAAGTTCCAGAACCGTTCCATTACTCGTTCACTCGTTCGTTGCGTTGATGCGCAACATATACATTTTAGTTGTGAATATTTTTGGAATTAAGTTTACAATTATAAGTATATTTTTAATCAAAATTTTAAAGAACGCGCAAAATTAAATCCTTTGTAAAGAATATTACAATTCCGAAAATTTTTGGAAATTCCGTACGTATGTATGTATTTTTTTTTTTATTTTTTTTTTTTGTTCAGTATATTCAGGTTCTGTGAAGCGAATTTCTCTTTAGTATGTATTTTGAAACAATAATTGTTGGTAACACATTTTTTGGGTACTATTGCTCTGAAAAAATATGCTAACTTAAGCTCATCAAATACGAACCCATTTTTCTAAAGATATCCACATAATTAATTAATTATAATTATAATTAATTCGAAGGAAAGACTACTTCCTTTTCTACTACAAGGAGTACTTATTTTTGTTCGTGATGTCCCAAAAGAAATCCTTTATTTTCTGCTGATAATAAGTTTGTTTTGTAAGTTGAGTTATTTATAGAACAATTTATAAAAAATAAAAAAATTAAAAGCAGACACAGACAGGGGTTGAACTTGGAACCTTCCAGCTGTCTTATTGTGCGTCAAATAATGATTTGCACATATAAATACTATTTTCTTTTCTGTTTGTCTAAAAATAGACATTTGCTAAAGCGTAATAAAAAAAGAAACAAATTGAAAAAAAGCAACTGTTTAATTTTTTGTTTGTGTGTTTTGATTTTACCTACAATGTAAGTCATTAAAAAAGTAGTTCGTAGTCGCCTAGTAAGCGAAGTTTTTCCTGGGATGTACAAAAATTTCAAAAATGTGCTAAAAAAAAATGCAAAAAAAAATATTTGAAAAATGCTAAAAAAGGTGCTAGATTAAATTTTTGGGTGCTAAATGAGCTTAAAAAGTTCTAAATCTAGCACTAAAAGTGCTAAATTGGCAACATTGGCCCTGAGCCACGTTAATGGTCTGGGGAATTTTAATTTAGTATGTTCCTACCACGACCAGGTCACGTTTTTTGGGACAAAAGCTATTGTAACTCTGTTTAACTTAAAGTAACAAGAATTATGTTTATAATATAAATTTAGAATAACGTTATTAGTTTTGTTTTGAGATACTAAGCGTGTTTGATTTATTAACCGTTCTGGAGTTAAGCCAACAATTTGGATTTTTTTCAAACTTCGAGCGACTCGTGTTAACGTCGTTTAATCGAGTTCTAATTTCGGCTATCTTAATATGAGGAAAGGGGAACCATTTTGTGGGTTCAGACGAACGTCCTTAAAATTTGTTTAATAAAATTTAAAAAAACAAAATGAAAATAGAGTTTTGAAACTGCCGTGTTCAATTTTTATACCATAGCTCAGAACAGATTCACATTATCTTTTTAGGACAAAAACTTATATTCGAGTAAATATAGATATATGTATGTATTTTATATAAGAAAATAGTTTTATTAGAATATTTTACAAAATAAGTCAAATTTTTTCCACATTTAATAATCTGGTTCTTTGAAATACGTTAATGGCACGGGGAATTTTTAATAACTTTTACATTTTTCAACCAATTTTTACTTTTTATATCTTTTTGAAATAATAAATTTATGTATATTATGATTCTTTAAAAATAATATGTTAAAATATTTACCTAATAGCAACATTTATCACATAATATAAAAATATATTAAGTATGCTCCTACCGCGACCAGGTCACGTTTTTTTGGGGCAAAAGCTGTTGTAACTTTGTTTGACTTAAAGTAACCAGAATTACATATGTATATAATATAAATTTTGAAGAAACAAAATTAGCTTTGTTGTTTTGAGATACTAAGCTTGTTTCTATTATTTACCGTTCTGGAGTTATAGCTTCATATGTTAGCTTTTGGGTAAAACATTTGTATTTTTTCAAACTTCGAGCGATGAGTGGCACGTGTTAACGTCGTTTAATCGAGTTCAAATCTCAATATCTGGAAAAGGGAATCGGCGTTCAGACGAACAAGATTCCAACATCGCGGTTTTTATGGTCATTCTAATGATGTTGACAGAAATAAATATTTATAATTTTTATATGTTGAAAATCAGTGTTTGGAAAAAACACTAACGTACAGAATGTGTGTACTGTACAAAGTGATGTCAGAAGAAATCCCTAGGCTTATGAGAAAAACTCCCTTTTTCCCTACACCCACTTTTTAGTTTTCCCACATTTTTCCCTATACTTCACTTCTTTAGATTTATCTTAAAAAAATTCAAAAATAACATAAAAAATTCAAAAATTATCTCTTTTTTTACAAAGAGTGTGTCGGTCTAATGTATATACTAGAGCCCTGCATGAGTGACTCTATTTGTCACCCACTTTATATTTTGAATATTATTTACAAAGTGTGCGTACTTTTGATTTTAATAATTCAAATTTTTGTTTTACTCAATCATATATCATATATAATACTCTCAATTATTATATAAGCTAACAACATACAACACCCTAATGATTTATAAAATATTTCATATTGCAACTCAGCATAATGCGTATCCACGCGTGTTGCAATATGATACTTATTGCTGAACCATCATTTATTCTTCATTTATTATTTAGAATTAATCAATACTTTTGTAATAATTGATTGTTAAGCAATATTATAATAAAAACCAAAGCTACGTTAAAACAGAATTGGATTAACTTAAATCAATCCAATTCTAGGTGTGAAGGCGTGAACTTGAAATCGCGGATTTTATTTCGAAAGTAATGTAATGTAATGTAAGTGAAAGTGCGGTCAGGTCACATGCTTAACTGGCGCCCGAGCAGGGACGATCCTTAAAAAAAGAAAGGATCGTCTTTTTTCCTTTTTTGGTTTGGTTCGGAAAGGACGAAGTCCTAAATAGTATTGAGTGAATAAAAAAGTGATAAAAGAAAAATAAATATTAATTGTGAAAAGACAAAAAATAGTATTTCAGAATATGTCCTAAAATTTTTCAATTAACAATTAGTTAATAAAAACGTGATGATAAAAGTGGTAATAAAATTTTAATTTAATTTTAATTAAAATAGTCTAGTAATTATTTTTTTGTCCTAAAGGACTTGAAATATAAAATAACTAGTGTGTTCTGCGATTCCCAAGGGACCCTCCAGACATAAAATAAAGAATAGGAAAATACTGGGATTCCTACGGGACCCTCCAGTATTTGTAATATATCAAAATATGAGTGCAATAATGTTAGGAAGTGATAAATATGGATTTAAAAAATCCAGCGTGCTGCGATCCTGAACTCAGGCCCTCCAGTGCGTGAAAAAATTTAAATGTCACAAAATAAATATTTGAGTCCTCTGGAAAAATATGCCACTTTTCTTCAAAATACCCTTCTTTTAAATTTAGGAGATTACATAAGGCTAAAAAATACTCCATTAAACTTCCTTGCAAGTTGTAGTTAACATAAGAACCTAGGGGGGTGGTGCTAATTCTTTTTGTCTGGTAATATGGTAAAAGTTGGAAAAGTCCACAGGGTGAGATCATTCGTTCCTTAGTAACGCAGTATAAAGATGCTAATACTGTTGGAAAAAGGATGCATCCATGGTTATAAAATACAAATAAATTTATAAAAAAATAAATAGCAAGCACTAAAATATTATAGAAAATCAGTTTCCTTAAAAAATAAGATTATAAAAAATCTAATAAGGAAAATCCCTAAAGGGATATAAAAATAAAAAAAAATTAAAAGGGAAAAATTAAATAGAAAATAAAAAAAAAAATGTTTAAAGCAAAAATGAAAAAAAACCTATTCAAAAAAAATATATGTAATTCTGTACAAATATTAAGAAAATTAATTAAATAAAAAATATTTATATAAAAGGAAGAAATGATAAGAATGAAAAATAAATTGGAAAAAAATATTTTTTTAATTTTATAAAAAGGAAAAATTATAAAAATTAGAGTGAAAATTGATGATTAAATGAAAAAATGATACAAATGTAATGTACATAAATTTATAATAAAATAAGTGATTAAGTTAAATAAGTGTTTGCGAACCAAACCAAAAGGATGAAAAAAAAGAAGAAAAAATAATAAATAATAAAAATATTACTAAAAAAAAAAAAAAAACAAAAATATATTAAAGAAAAAAATTATTCCAAATAACAGAATACATATCAATCATATCATATGTACGCCGTTATAAGAATCGCAACGTACGTTGTATAATACCACTAAAAAAATATATTTAAAAATATTTTTATTAAAATTAAAAAGAAAACACAAATTTCAAGGGTAAGTGCAAGGATATTTTTTTTTTCTTAATATTTTACATATTGCGTGCTAACTTCCCTGTTGGAGACTTTGGAAAAATTTAAGAATTATTGTTGTTAAATTATGCTTGACTTGATTTATCCCAATATATAAACTTAAAAAAGACTTACAGAAAAAGGTTTAGGAAATGACTGGAGCTTTGAATGCTACTCTTGCCCAGCTTAGAACTCTGAAGCTAGGGTTAGAAGTATAGAAGGTCCAGTAATTCCTTCTCCTTCGAACCGAGTTAAGGAACTCTAACCCTTTGACGGCAAGCCTACGCAATACGTATCTTGGGTACATAGCGTGGAGTCTATACTAGCGGACTATAAAATTGTACGTGCGAAACCGATTTATAGGGCCATCCTGCAAAGCATAAGGTTAGAGGTAGCGCGGATATAGCGCTAGTCTCTTACAACGTATTTGACAATGACTGGGGCAAGATCAGGGAGTGCCTGTCCTTGCACTACGCGGACAAAAGGGACATAAGGACCCTTGAACATCAGTTAAATCAACTAAAGCAGGGTGTTTCAAAGGTCGACGAATTCTACGCGGCGGTAAATCATCAGTTTTCTCTCATCATTATCAAGATTAAAACTGAGAACTACACAAAGGAAACTGTCGACGTGTTAGTAGAAACATATCGAAATAGATCCTTAGATGATTTTATTAAGGGTCTAAACGATGAACTTTCTAAATTTCTTATAATTCAAAAACCCCGAACATTACCTGAGGCATATAGTGCATGCCTCGAGATGCAAAACCTTAATCATAGGAACACTAGCCTACATCCAATCAGTAGAAATCTGGTAACAGTAACAACTAATGTGATGCCAGGAATAGGTATGAGACCCCAGCTACCTCCTAAGATATTCCACAATCACCCTACAAATAGGACACACAATAACTTTAGACCAAGGTATAATTTTCCTGGTGCCTCGACATTTCCACCAAGGCCACTGGGTCCAAAACCTGCAGAAAAGATGGAAGTGGATAGGTCACTACAATCTAGGAATGTAAATTATATGAATAGACCTTCAACCTTCAAAAGAAACGCTAGATCTGAGAACATTGGAAACCCATTTAAACAGCAAAGGCTGTTTAATACTTATTTAGAGCAAAATAATCCTTCTGACGAAAGTCCGATCAAGGATAATGACTCCGAAGGCAATGATGGCTACGAATACACTGAAGTAAATTTTATGGACGAAGCCTCCCTTCCAGCGAACCATACTTAGAGTTAATTATCAAAACAGGAGTGCCACTAAAGTTTCTTGTAGACACAGGGGCAAACAAGAAAGTCATTTTCAGTAAAAACAGCAGCTGGAACTATAGAAATTAATAAAAAAATGATACCCTTAAGGAGCTAGGAGCTATTATTAATAGATAAAATAATACGTTAACCATAAAGTCAGACATAGTCTTACCTCTTAAGAAAAATTCACTCAGGAAATAAATTTTATGGATGAAAATATCCCTACGGGAATAAGAAAGGAACTTAAAAAATTGATGATAAAATTTACTCAGGAAATCAATTTTATGGATGAAAATATCCCTACGGGAATAAGAAAGGAACTTAAAAAATTGATAGGAAAGTGTAGTAATTGGTCCACGAAAGCCGGAAATGGTCACAACGACAATTAAAGCAGAGATATGAAACATCTACAGACGAACCTATATATACGAAAAGCTATCCTTATCCTGTAAATATGCGTTCCATAGTCGAAGAACAAATTTCCGAATTATTAAATCAGAATATTATTGGAGCCTCTAATAGTCCTTACAATTCACCGTTTTGGGTCGTACCAAATAAACCCAAACCAAATGGTGAAATATGAATATCTGCGCCTGACATTCGGCCTAAAGAATGCTCCGTCTATCTTCCAAAGGATGATTCTCGATATCCTCAAAGAATATATCGGTAAAATTTGTTACGTTTATATCGATGACGTTATTGTTTTTGGACACGATTTCGAAGATCACTTGAAAAACTTGGAAATTCTATTCTAGCTTCAAACCTTAGGGTTAATCTTGAAAAAACTCAATTCTTTAAAATGGAAGTATCCAACCTGTATTAATGGAATGGAGATTCAGCAATTGAAATTCATCAGTTGCGTGGACAAATTTTCTAAATTTGCTAAACTTTTTTATGTTAAGAATCGATCTGCTGTCCATTTAAGGATGTACCTCGAATGATAGTCTCAAATAATGAAAGAGGATTATTCTAAACTGTATAAGATCCTTAAATATAGAGGTATATATTACGCCCGTACAAAGAAGTGAAGTAAATGGGCAAGTGCACACAGAGAAAAAACATGGTTGTGGTAACCATGTTCTAAGAGCAACATATTATGGTTAAAATTATGATTGTAGTCTTAACATATAATCGTTATTGTAACAAGTGTAAAATATCATATTTTTATAAAATACCGTTAAAATATTTCATCATAATAATTTTCTATTTATCATAATAATATTCTTATACATGATCATATTATGATCCAATGTGTTCAAACATTCGTTTTACAGTTTCTAAAAAAAGTAAAAAAAAAGTATATATATATATATATATATATTTTTTTTTTTTTTTTTTTTTTCATTTTAGTTATTATTTATTGAATCTTTCTTACATAGAAATTTACAATAAGTATTGAAATCTTAACCTAAACTATAACTAACGTCGTTATTGCCACTGCAATTTCAACAAAAGTTTTCGATAATTTGATTATCTGGCAAAATCCAATGTTTCCGTTCTTCTCAGTCGTCTGTGACCCTCAAATGACAGCAACTCCCTGGCAAGGGGATTTGGGTGATCCATTAGTTTCGACAGGTAGGTTAAACAAGAGAGTTTGATCTCCTCGCGTATTATGGGGACATTGAGATCCCTATGAATATTACTATTGCGAATGTACCACGGGGCACCTGTTATTGACCTTAACAGTGCTGACTGCTTTCTTTGTAATTTTTCAACATTTGATGAGGAGGCTGTTCCCCACAGTTGAATGCCGTATAGCCATATCGGTTTTATAACTGTTTTGTACAAAAGCACTTTGTACTCCAAGTCTAGAGCAGACCGTGGTCCAATTAGCCAGTACAATTGAGCTGACTTTAATTTTATTTGTGTAACCTTGGCTTCAATGTGGTGAGTCCATGTTAAGCGGCGATCAAGGTGGATACCAAGATATCTCACATGGCTTTGTACAGGAATTTTTATATTGTTTATCTGCACGGGAGGACAATCTTCCCTTCTTAAAGTAAATGTAACGTGAGTACATTTTGTAGCATTGACTTTTATTTTCCATTTGTCCAGCCATTTTTCCAATTCGCCGATGTGAAACTGGAGTTGTTCAGAAGCTATTGAAGGGTTTGCATGCATGCTTACAAAAGCGGTATCATCCGCAAATGTAGATGTGTGAGTCAGTGCGCTCGTTGGCATATCTGCAGTATATAAAATATATAGGAGCGGACCTAGAATACTCCCCTGGGGTACTCCAGCAGATATTTTTCGACGTGAAGAGATCACATCTTTAGATCTGATTTGAAAAGATCTTTCATATATGTAATTTTTAAGCAGTTTGTGAACATTCGCAGGTAGTAATGTGATAATTTTGTGTATAAGTCCATCGTGCCAGACTTTATCAAAAGCTTGAGAAATATCTATGAATAATGCAGAGCAATATTGCTTGCTCTCGAAGGCCTTCCGAATAAGAGTTGTTATTCGATGTACCTGTTCGATAGTGCTGTGCTTTCTTCTGAAACCAAACTGATGGCCAGGAATAATGCAATTATCGTTAAAGTGTACTAAAAGGCTTTCAAGCAATAACTTTTCAAAAAGTTTTGAGAATAAAGACAACAGGCTAATGGGACGGTATGATGTCACTTGAGTGACATCTTTCCCCGGTTTTGGTATCATAACAATCTCGGATACTTTCCATGAGTTAGGGAAGTATCCAATACGTAGCATCGAGTTAAAGATGAACAAAATAATTCTCAGTGCTGAATTGGGCAGGTTACTTATCATCGTGGTAGTAATTTTATCTATACCAGGTGATTTTCCTGCCTTTAGACCTTTGATTGTCATCTTCACGGTAGAGAACCGGAATTTTATTGGGTGTGGAACCACATTATTTATAATGTTAGCACTAATAGAAGAATCTGTATCATTTTGAGTAAACACATTCTCCAAGTGATTGGCGAATGCTTCAATTTTTTCTGACGTATTTCTTGCCCATTGACCATTCTGAAGGCGTATAGGTGACTCATATACAATAGGGCACTGCATATTTTTAACAGCTTTCCAGAGACTATATTCTGTTTTCTTAGTAGGGTCTAAGTTTTTGAGATAATTTCTCAGATTAGATTCCTTATTATCCTTTAAAGCGATGTGAAGTCTTCTTTGGCACTGATTAAGTTTAACCTTTATGTTTGGAGATCGTGATTGTTGCCATTGACGTCTGAGTGCTCTCTTTTCTTTAATAAGAGACTCAATGTTCCTAGGACATTTCGATTTTTTGAAGTCTCCCAAGGTGACTGGGGGTGTAGACACTTTGACAGCATCTTGTAAGATATCCGTAAATATATCGACAGCGAATTGTATTTCATGGTCATTCTTCAATGAAATGTTTTGTGGCAGGTGTGAGCTAACATACATTTTATACTTTAACCAGTTCGTTTTCTTGTTAGGGAAACAAGAACAATAGTTTTCCAATTTATTTGGGGTTTCTAATAACGTTAAAATTGTAGGCGAGTGGTCTGACGAGAGGTCCAATGAAGGGATCACTGAAATAAATTCTCGTTTTATATTTTTGATTACAGCAAAGTCAATTAGATCGGGAATCTTATTGAGGTCTGTAGGCCAATAGGTAGGTTGGCCACTAGATATGGCATCTAGTCTGTTGTACGATATTGCTTCTAGCAATTGTCTGCCTTTGGGAGTAATGAGGCGAGAGCCCCAAAATGTATGTTTTGCATTATAATCACCAGCTGCTATGAATCTTGGGCCAAGAGTTTTAAAGTATTCGAGAAACTGCTCTCGATTAACATTATACCTAGGAGGACAATATATTGAAGATATTGTAACTCGACTATCAGGTATATTTATAGAGGTGGCCTGGATATGGTCCTTTTTGTATTCTGGCATTGGGAAATGTCTAATATTTTTTCTCACTAAAATGGCTGTTCCATCACAGGCTCTGCCACTTGGATGTTTTGTATCGTAAGTGTAGTATCCATTAATTCTGAAACAATTCTTTAGGGTAAAGTGTGTTTCAGAGACGAGTAGTACGTCAATTTCCTGAAGTAGCAGGAATTGTTCTACTTCATTCTTGTGTTGGCTAAGGCCGTTAGCATTCCAAAATATTTTATATATATATATATATATATATATATATATAGACTTTGATATACGCTGGCTGTCAAAATCCATAATAAATATTTGACAGTTAGCATATACTTTATAGTTTGTAGTCATTTTGTTAGTATACTTTTATTTTGAATTGAATTATGTTCTCTGCTGCTTTACCAACACAAATAAAACTATGGTAGTCTATGGTAGTATGTGTATGAGCACCACTGATATATATAAATTTCAATTTGCTTCACAAAAACATAACTACATTATTTTATGCAAACTGAAATACTTATACATTTTATGTATAATTGCCTTGAACATGAAAAAGTTTACAGTAACTAAAATATTGTTAAAATCTAATTAAAATAACAATTATATGTTTTTGAAAACAATATATTGTTACAGTAAACATGGTATAGTTGCAGCAACCATTTTGAACCATGTTTTTTCTCTGCGTGTGGAAAGATTCCATTCCACTCTTATTGAAATTTACAGGTGTTTGTCAAAAGACTTCAGACACGAATACCGTAAATATAAATGGAACATGTCTTATACGAATTTTCAACGAAACAATTGTAATCAGAGGTAGGAACTTCACAAATAAGAGAATAAGAGCTCTACAAGCTCTTCCGCCTTTGACGAACGTGTATGAGTTAACACACAAGGTTGACACTAATTTCTACACGAGCTCCATGAGAAGAACATAGGACAAATTCAAAACCTAATGCATCATGTAAATCTGTCACTTGGGTCAAACACAGCCATTTTCTTGTGCATTTTCGCAATGACAACAATCATGGTTGTAATCTGGAGGAAAATATTCGGTCGCATCACTATGCCAACGGTGAACTTTATGAATCATACTAAGCCTGTTGAGAATTGATCATCGGGACGCTGATATTTAAGGAGGGGAGAGTTAACACATATCATACACCACCCTAATGATTTATAAAATATTTCATATTGCAACTCAGCATAAGGCGTATCCGCGAGTGTTGCAATATGATACTTATTGTTGAGCAATCATTTATTATTTAGAATTAAGCAATACTTTTGTAATAATTGATTGTTAAACAATATTATAATAAAAACCAAAGCTACGTTAAACCAGAATTGGATTAACTTAAATCAATCCAATTCTAGGTGTGAAGACATGAACTTGAAATCGCGGGTTTTATTTCGAAAGTAATGTGAGTGAAAGTGCGGTCAGGCCCCATGGGCGGCCTGACCTTACATTTTTATCAGCAAGGGATTGCCCTTGTTTAACTTGTATGTGTACGTCTACATTCAAATCGAGTAAAGGCCCAAATAGACTAAACAAGCGGCTTGACAAACATACCAATATTTTACGTTTGTGCAAGCCTGCTGTGTAGTGTATGAGGGTGTTTCGTGTTTGTACAAATGCTTACTGTTTGTTTGTACAAAAATTAAAAAATGTTGATTTTTACACAAACATATTAAATTATTGTAAAACCATTTGAATGGTTTATATTTATTAATAAAAAATTTTTCAAAAAATTTACATTTCTAAATCTGTATCTTTGAAAGCCCACAAAAACGTAAAAAATCGGTGTTTGTACGAGCAATGTTTGTGTAGTGTGTGTGCGAATGAAAAAAAAAATGTTTGATAAGCCGCTTGTGTAGTCTATTTGAGCTAGGGATGCCAAACGGGAATTACCGATTCCCGAAAATCCCGGGATTTGAAAGTACCGAAAACCGGGATTTTAAAAAATGTAATCCCGAAAAATTTCGGGATTTTAAAATCCCGAATTTTTATAAAGTACTAAATAAGAGAATTTAAAAAGTTTTTGGACTTAAGATGACTCTACTAACTTACAAGCTGAAATATCAAAAAAAAGTAAGAGTGCTATATTCGGCTATGACGAATATGCTTTTCTATAAACATCAGGGTGATATTACTCATCAAATTTACTGATAGGACCTTATATGAGAGGTAGGGTGAATCATTGACCGTTTTTATAAAATTTTTCATAATTTTTTTAGACCAATTTTGGTTCATACACTTTCCGGTAGGAAGATTTACGTTCCTATAAAAGTTTCTTAGCTTTTGGCGAGTAAGAAACTTACTTATCTCAAATTTCATCTCTACACTCGTACTTGTAAGCCAGTAATGAGCGTTAAAGTATTTATCTGGATGGGACCTTATGTAGGGGTAGGGTCAATTATGGACCGAAACACATAAAACTTGGTAGAGAGATTTTGACTCGCATGAAACATATGTGTATCGAATTTCATCGCTATACTCGTATTTTTAAGCCAGTAATGAGCGTTAAAGTCATTTTTTTAACGGGACCTTATATGGGGGTAGGGTCAATTATGAACCGACCCACATAAAATTTGGTAGAGAGGTTTTGGCTCGTCAGGGATTTACGAATATCAAATTTCATTGCTATACTAAATAGGCATAGATACTATCGGATATATAAAAATAACAAGTACGAAATTATAGGCGGGCGAGGCCGACCATATAACCCCATACACCAGTTATGAGAGTAAAATATAATTTAGTTTTCATAATAAAAGTATACCTCGCCTCCGATATATTCTAGCACTTTATTGTTAAAAAACTATTTTTCTGAAATATGCTTGGGGGAAGGACGCCATCATATGAGTCGATCCTCATAAAATTTGGAGGGCGAATTTACGGTTACATAAAATGTTTTATGCTGAATTTCATTGCGACAGTTCTCTTTTTAAGCGAATTGTGGACACTAATTCTTTTTTAAAGCTGTGTTTTGTATGGGGGCTCGGATCAAAAGCCCGATCATTTCAAATTTCATCAGCGTATTTTAGGAGAGTATAAAACAAAAGCACTACTCCGGAGAAACCCAATATACCATCCCTACTAAGGGTATAAAAAGGGCAATAAATAGGCATTGATACTATCGGATATCTATAATGGAAGTCAACCTGTCAATAAGATGGCGAGAAGATAATTCCCTTGGTTAGTGAACACGGGATATAAGGTGGAGGAGATATAGGTGCAGTACAGGTGCTCTATGTAGCCTCGTATGGATCCCCATTACACATACTATTTAAATATTATTTGGAAACCATTGTAAATTTGGATATCATGGGTATTATTTCAGGTTTTTATTCTACTATTCAGTGCCTGGGATGGAAAGATTATTATTCTAAGTATGTACTTTGAATTAATTTGTTTTTCTTTTCACAAAATGCTTATTGGAAAGTAAACACCTACTAAGAGTATTCATATTGCAATATGAAATAAAACATTTTATTTTTGTCGGTAAATTATTAAGATTTTTTGATTTTTTTTTATATTTTTCGGGATTTAGAAATCCCGAAAATCCCGGGATCCCGATATCGGGATTCCGGGATTTATTAAAAAATCCCGAATCCCGGGATTTCTAAAAACCAGTCCCGATTGGCATCCCTAATTTGGGCCTTAAGTAAACAACTTACGTATGCTAAAAGAATACAAAATAAATGTTTTGAATCGAGTGAATAGAGTAGTAGTTAAAGATCGAAAAAGTACCAAAAAATACTCCACTTTAGATTTTCATTCACATAAGTCCCTGAATGCTTAGTTTTGAGTTTCTATCTATATATGGGAAATTCTCTTTTTAAATTAGATTTTGGGGTTCAAAAAAATTATGAAATTTTTTAATAGCACGTCAATTATATTTTGCGTGGACATTGTCTAAAATCTTACAATTATCTTCTCGTGAATAATTTTTAGCAAAAGCCGCCAAAGTTATAAAGGTTAAAGTTAATAGTTTAAAAAAATTCCCAAAATTACGTTTTTACCTGAAACACGAAATATATATATATATATAAATATTATAAATATTCGTGGATAAATTCGCTTTTTAAGAGTTTTTTTCAACCTCTTCAAAAAATATTTTTTTTATAAAACTAAGTACACATTTTTTATAAACTATTTAACATGATGTATTAATATATTAATTTACAATCATTAACTAAAAAATTATGCATTTATGTGTGATAGATTAAAAATTATGAGGTTTTAATTTATTTATGCATATATTCGAATGCATTTTTTAAAAATTGCATTAAATCCAAAATGGTTGTATTTTTTCGAATGGCTTATAGATTTTGCTATAGACCTCATTAGTAGCAACCTAAAAGAATATAATTTTATTAATTTTAATTAGCGGGAAAGGTGCTCCATTAGTTTTTCTTAAAAGAAAAACACTGCGTTTTCTGCACACGAGAAACTTTGATGCTTCCATTTCTAAATTTAAATGAGTAAATAATATTAAAACCGTTAAAATGAAAACCTATATAAAGTTTGGAAATAAATTTCATACACATGACCGAACTTTTTTTAATGCATTTGGTGCAAAATCTTTTTTCTAACGGCTTATCGATTTTGGTATAAGCATAATTGTCAGCTACCGATTAATGTTAAGTGTTACCAATTTTAAATAGCGGTTTAGGTGTGCTTCTTTGAATTATCTTGTAACTCAAGAAACACCGCGTTTTCGGCGAAAGAGAAATTTTGATGAAATTTCTTTTGCAGTTAACATATAGCCGCTTATCTACAATTAATTGCTTTTATCATTTTTAAATTTAAATGAATTATTAACGCAAAAAACCGTTAAAATTAAAATCTGTTCGGTTAATTTAAATTTTGTAAAGAATTTATATATTTGCATGAATGAACTTTTTTACACTTTTTTAATGCAAAAACGCAGTTTTTTTCAAACGACTTATCGATTTTCGTATTAGCATCATTGTCAGCAACCGGTTGATGTATAATGTCCCCAATTTCAATTAGCGGCTTAGGTGTGCTTCATCGATTTTTCTGGTGAAAGAAACCCCGCGTATTCAGTCCACGAAAGGCCTTGATTGAATTTTTTTTGATGCAAACCAATTCTTTCCATATAAAGATTGATTACTGATAAAATTCAGAATTTAAAATTTGTCTATATTGCGGAAATTCGCTAAAGTAAAAAATTAAAAATTGCAATTAAATAAAAGTTAAAAAATAAAGAAACTCTCAACTCAGTAAAAGTAATCCCAAAAAAAAACTAAAATATAATTTTTAAATTTAAAAGACAAACTGAAAAATAGTGAACAAATAAATAAAAATTAAAAAATAAAAAAACCCTCAACTAAAGGCCAATAGAAGAAATTGAGAATTCACCAAAGGAAACTATAACCAAGTGTGGAAGCTTAAGTCAACATCAATAGCTACGTGAAAAATGAAGCCTTGAACGTAGATTTCCCATCAGCTTTGCAACAATTAGACAACATGATAACTTCTATGTAAGAATTAGAGATAAGATAGAAAATAGTCTAAATATTCAAAACTTTCCCTTTAAATTAACTTTAAAATAAATCAGTAAATTACTTAAGTTTAATTGAAATTGAAAAATTTTTGGAAAAAGAAACATTCAATAAACATAATATTTTGGTATAAAATTTGGCGTGAGCGTAGCCAAGGAGTATTCGAGTTTAAGTTTTGAAGATGAACCCTGCAGATGCCCCAGGGAGGGCCCTGTGGCGGCTCAAAGTAGCGTACCTACGACATGTAATATTTTTAAACTCGTGCCATTTTTTTGTTTTTCACCCAAATACAAAGATTTTTATATACATACTACTTATCTCTTATAATATCCGAGTTATAGGCATTTAAAAATTTAGTGATACAAAATTTACCATACCTTGGTCCGCCTTTTCTGAATACCGGGCGTAATTTTGGACCAAATGGACTCAATTTTTTCTTGTTAGTTAGACAATTTCCAATAATATACAAAAAATTTCAGATCAATATCATTTACAGATCCAAAAATATACGTTTTTTAATTTAAAAATTCAAAAAATTTTAGATTTTTGCCGTTTTTTGCCAAAAATGTGTCTTAACTCTACAAAACAAAATTACCTTTCCATTGATATATAACATGCCTACCTAATGTTTTTTAAGTGACAAATTAATTAGGGAAAACTCAACATCTTTTAGAAAATTTACCTAGCACTATTATTTTCATCCATAAGGTTAACTCTTAAATTTGTTACATATATTAAAAAATGTTCAGGTATTATTTTTACCCCTATAGGTCACTTTAATAGGTAGCTTATTAAAGTGACCTATTGAGGAAAAACTCATTACATAAGGAAACGTTAAACATATTAGGTAGAATATCATAACCCTTTAAAAAATAATTTAATTTAAGTACCTGTAATTAATATATAAGACAGGTTTATATCCGTTTGTAATTATTTGTAATTTTCTAACCATGGCGATCGTACTAAAGAAAAATGATTTGTGCTCCATTTTATTTGAACACTCTTCAGCTCCTTTTCAAGATAAAGTCAACTTCTTATTGAAAAATATTGAAACTGCACATAAAGAGTATACCCACACCATCATCTGATACAACGTTCACTGAGGAAGAAGCTATTGCGCTTATGTTGCAGCTGGGATTAAGTCGTGATAACTACATAAGAAAGGCGCTATCTGAAAAAGGAGTGGATGTTTTACCATCATATGACAAAATAAATGAAAAGAAGAAAAGCATTATACCATCTCCTATTGAAATAACTGATCGGAAGGCTGTTATTGGACTCGGCGCTCTACTCGAAAATACTGCTTTAAGGATTGCTTCTGACTTTTCTTCAGACCAACTAATTTGTAAGTGGGGGATGTGATGGATTATCAGCACTCTCGGAATATAAACAAATTAACACAAGTGAATCATCTTCCGAGTATAAAAGTGTATTTATGGCATCGCTAGTTCCATTAAGAATTCGAAAGTATGCTGACAGCGATTCTCCATCAACCAGTTTTGATGATATTTGGAAGAATTCGACTCCAGGATCCAAAGCTTTTTGTAGGCCAATAAGCTTTGAGTATATAAAGGAATCCAAAACAACAACGCAAGATTTGATAAATCGTATTGAAGCAGAAATTAAAAACTTGGAACCTATAACAATCGAAATAGAAAATTATTCGTTTAACATGTCCTATGATTTAAAACTTACAATGATTGATGGGAAAGTTGGAAATGCCATTACAGGAACATCATCTACTTGGTACTGCTACATATGTGATAAAAAAATCAGAATTTTCGAATATTTCCAAGCAAATGTCAATAAATGAGGAAACATTACAATTTGGAATATCCCCCTACATGCTCGCATACGATTTCTGGAACATTTTCTACATTTAGCATATGATTTAAAGTACAGAAGCATACCGGAAAATGCAAACAAAAGTGCAAATAACAATAAGGAGTTAATGGAAATGAGAGCCAGTGAGAAAAGAAGAATTCAAGAGGAATTTAAAAAGCGGATGGGATTAAATATTGATAAACCACTCACAGGATATGGAAGCACAAACGATGGTAATACCGCTAGACGTTTTTTCAAACATTTTAAAACTACTTCCGAAATAACCGGAATTAATATGGATTTACTGCAAAAGGTCAATATTATTCTAATGGCGATAAATAGCAAGCATAAAGTGAACGCAACAAAATTTGGAGAGTATTCTACAAAAGTTTCTAAATTACTTTTGGAATTATATCCCTGGAAAGAAATGAAACCTACAGTTCACAAGATATTATGTCATGGAAAGGTCATCATAGAACATATTATTCTGCCTTTGGGAGAGCTTACAGAAGAACCCCAAGAATCGAGGAATAGAGACTTTAAGCATATTCATTAGTTTAGCTCAAGGAAGTGTTCTAGGCAGTCTCAAAATGAAGATATTTTTAATAATCTGATTCTATCTTCTGATCCTGTTTTATCTACTATAAGGAAACGTTGGATTTGCTACAAAACGTTAGCATTTGAAAATATTCATGAATTTAAAGATTTACTTTATCTTTTAGATATGGACTACTGTGATACCGATTATTTTACAAAATTATATTAATTAAAAAAAATAAATAAAGACTATTTTTATATAAAATAAGTACTTGTTAATTTTTTTAGGGATAAAGAATAAAAGATTAATCGTAAAAAGTGGCTGTAAAAATTCATACAAATTTAGGTAGTAAAACATGCCTAACAAATGTATGGATGAAAATAATAGTACTAGGTAAATTCTCTAAAAGATGTTGAGTTTTCCCTAATTAATTTGTCACTTAAAATACATTAGGTAGGCATGTTATATATCAATGGAAAGGTAATTTTGTCTATTTTTCAAAACTGTATATTTTTTGAAAATTAAAAAATTCGCGGAATACTTTTTTAAAAAAAATTAAAAAATGTTTTTTATTCGGTTTTTGCGAAGATACAAATTTTTCAAATTGCAATAAAAATTTTATTTATGAATACTTTTTGATGAAATTTTACAGTTAGGTAGATTTTTTTACTCAAAATCCAAAATTAAATTAAAATTTCGAATTTTCTTATTAGAAATCCCGGAATTCCCAAAAAAGTTTTAAAAAATCCCAAAAATGGGATTTTTTGGTTTTTTGCCTATTATATCCATACCAGGGGCGGGGTTATCGAAACCCGTTACAAAATGATTAAGAACATACTGGGTCATATAAAACAGGTCACTATAATTTGATATCGACTATGCGATTTGAGAATTTTTGCTCAAAATTGAATTTTCCATAAAAAATAGGGTTTTTTTGGATGGACCTGGTCCCCTCGGTATTAAAAATTTTTAGGTTTTGTTTCATTTATCGTATTTTATGTAAAGTCAGCTTTCCAAAAAGTATAAATTCTATATACATCTTCTTAGAAACGGTAAAAAGAAAAATATACTTTTTTCCCAAAAAAATGGCAAAAAATCGCCTTTTTTTAATTTTTTAAATTAAAATGCCTACAACTTTGGACTCAGTCTGATTGATATATAAACTTGTTGTTAAGCGAATAAAAAAAAACTGGCGAAAATCGGGAATATTTGGACCCGCTATTATCAAAAAACTAAAGTAAGGACGGTAAAAATTTTAAAATTTTAATTTTCAAATGCGAATATCTCCTAAACTATAAGAGATAATTTACTGCATTTTTTATAGTGCTCGATGAGGAGATTCTATATACGAAATTTTTTTTAAATCGGAACTCAAATGAAGAAATAGGATCGTTTTAAAAATTTAACATAGCCGAGGTGTCCTAATTTGAGGACGCCGCGCCGGGTCCCTGGTTGGCCTATAAGGTCCAAATTTAAAACCTAAACTCGACAACACCTCCTCTTTGTGCATACCAAATTTCATTAAAATCGGATTAACCGTTTAGAAGTTACCGAATTATGTTCCTCTTTTTTTTTCCTATACCACTGTGTGACGGTAATACGGCGAGAAGGTTTTTTCGTGATTTTGAAATTACTTCAAAAATAACTGGAATCGACAAAGAGTTGCTTCGAAGAGTTAACACTATTTTAATGGCACTGAATAGTAAACATAAAATTAATGGAAATCGATTTGGGGAGTATACATCTGAAATTTCTAAATTACTTGTATCTCTGTATCCATGGAGGGAACTAACGCCAACAGTACACAAAGTATTGTGTCATGGTCAAATAATAATTGAATCGAATATTCTTCCACTTGGAGAGTTAACAGAAGAAGCCCAGGAAGCGAGGAATCGAGATTTTAAGCATGTTCAACTATTCAGCTCAAGAAAATGCTCCAGGCAATCACAGAATGAAGATATTTTTAATAGTTTACTTCTATCTTCTGATCCTGTTCTTTCAACTATGCGAAAAAGATGGATTTGTTATGAAACTCTATCATCTCAAAACAAGGAAGATTTAAAGGACTTATATTACCTTCTGGATATGTATACCGATATTACAGATTATTTTATAGAAAATAAGTAGTGTTAGGAATTAACTATATAAGTAGGTTGTAAGAATTAATTGTATTATGTTTAAGATAAACAGTTCAAATAAAAATAGCTATTATACTAACTAATGATATTGTATTAAATTGTGTTTTATTTTTCGGTGGGCGGGAAAGGTGGATTGTGTGGGGTGATTTAGGTGTTGTTGTGCGTGGCTCATAATAAAATTATAATTTTTTTATTGTATATACAATTTTACAGTCTTTAATAAAATAATTAACTAAATAATTTTTAAAAATTGTCCAAATATTTTATTCAACACCAAATGTATGTTCTGTCATACTTAATACTAAAATATGAAAAAGATGAAATTAAAGGACACAGGTTTAAATGAACATATTTTTGAATGTAATTGAGATATTGGCTTGAAGTTTTTTGTAAAGGGTCGAGAATTTCCATAACTAAAAAATGATATTAAGGGATAAATATGGACTAAATTGTTGTAGCTATCTGCGACCCTATTAAAATTTTGATATAAATCATAGTTTTAGAAATTAAACAAATATGTAATATATGACAAAATCTTTATTTATGAACAAAACTCAATGAAATTTTCAACGTTTGTTAAATTTGTCATTTCAAATAAGAAAATGCAAAAAAAATTGAAAAGGTCAAAGGGCATCCCGCAATTCCCAAAAATAGGAATGAAAATCCCAAAAAATGGGATTTTTACTTTTTTGCCCATAGGGTCCACATTTCTTTCAGGGCTGGGAAAATACTTTTGGAGTAAATAGAAAACATATTGAGGTTTCCAAAACTGCTTTCAGTTTTCTGATCCCAGCTTTGGGATTTTAGAACATGTCGCCCAAAGTTGAAGTTTTGATAAAAAATAGGTCATATTCGGAAGGACGCAGTGGCAACATTTTCAAAAAATAGGACAAGTTTTTTACGCCAAAGCGTTCTGCGTAAAGATACCTTTTAGAAAACTATAAAATTGTTATATGTTCTTAAAGAAAATTTTATTTTATTAATAAAAGAGTTAAGACACATTTTTGGATCTGTAAATGATATTGATCTGAAAATTTTTGTATATTATTGGAAATTTTGTTGTCTAACTAACAAGAAAAAATTGAGTCCATTTGGTCAAAAATTACGCCCGGTATTCAAAAAAAGTCGGACCAAGGTATGGTAAATTTTGTATCACTAAATTTTTAAATGCCTATAACTCGGATATTATAAGAGATAAGTAGTATGTCCAAGCATGTTTTTTCAAGATCTCGTCGAGCGCTTTCACAAAATATATGTATTTGGGTGAAAAACAAAAAAATGGCACGAGTTTAAAAATTTTACATGTCGTAGGTACCCTACTTTGAGCCGCCACAGCGCCGTCCCTGGGGCATCTGCAGGGTTAATCTTCAAAAATTAAACTCGAATACTCCTTGGCTACGCTCACGCCAAATTTTATCCCGATCGGATCAGCCGTTTAGAAATGCCAGATTTATTTCCAAAAAATTTCCATTCTGCCCCACTGTGCAGTGTGATGAAACTTTGGACATTGTTAAATCGGTTCCTGAATTCAAAGGTGAAAAGTTATGTTTCTTGGCGAAAAGCCGCCATTACAGCGCACAAACTGTTCGAACCATATCAAGGATCAGGCGGTAGCAATCTTGCGAAATAAAATTATAGGAAACGCGGACGCATCCTATAATACGGTTCTTAATTTTAATGCCATCATAGCAAGGTTGGATTTCATAGCAAGGTTTGGATTATATGGACAAGAAATCCATATTTACTTTAGAACAGAAACTTTCCACACTTAGACAGGGGCAGAAATCGATCATTCGAAAGCTTACCGCTATTGTCAATAAAGTAATAATGTCCCATGAAGGTGATAATCCTTTGATTAGGTCGCTAAATCAGAAATATCGAGACGACGTTTTCATCTCCGGGCTTATGAAGCCGTTATGTGACACTTTATTCTCATGTAAGCCTTCAGACTTACCGACTGCGTTAGCTTTATCAAAAGAGCTTGAAACTAATCAAAATAGACACCACTTTGCGGTCATTTATATTCATGGACTGAATAGAACTTTACAAAATCCTCTGGCTCAATTGACTCTAAGACATAATCAGTAGCAGGCTCAACCACAATTTTCTCAAAATTATCCTGGGCAACAAAGCGTACGATTTTACCAAAATCATCCCCAACAATCGTTCAACCAGTCGCAACGTCATTTCAATCCAAATATTCACGGTTTCGTCCAGAATTCATCTCAAATTTCGAATCAACAGGGTATTAATCCTCCACAAACATTCCAACCTATCGATAACGATGTAAGCATGCGAACTGTGCAGAGCAATAATTTTCGAGGATACCAAACACAAAAAAGGGGCATAACATCCGATAAGCAATTCCCTAGAAAGATTCAAAGAGGGTTATTGATACGGAACACGACATTATCTACTTTAATGGAGGTCAAGAAAAGTTAAAATATTTCGAGTTGGATACGGTTAATGCTCTGTTAAGTGATGCTATGTAGAAGATGAAATGTAGAAGATGTTTTTGCAAAAAAATTAAGGAAAATTCGGGCGTTTTTGCAAACCCAAATGAAGCATTACCATTAGGGTGATCGACTCGATTTTTCAACCGGTTTTTTCTGCTTTACCAGTGTCGGTTTTTTCTTAATGTTGATTTTTCGAATATCGAACAACCCGGTTTTTTCACTTTTCAAAAACCGGTTTCGAATACTTTTATTTGCTTTGTATTCAAAGATTATTTAAATGAAATTTTTAAGGAAATAATAATACAGCCCGTCTAAATTTTAAAAATATTCGAGTCGAGGAACTATCGCATATTTTTCTACAGCTCCTTTGGTTAAAACTTTTTGATTTTCCTAACTAATTAAAAAAAATTATTTGTAAAATTGATAACTGTTTGATAAAATTTTATCAATCTTAAGATTATATTCCAATTACAATAATTAATTTACGGCTGAAATTTTATGGAAGTGTTGGAATGCCTATGCAAATTTCCTAAACCGGGCTTTTAAAATAAGCTAGGATTACATAGTACCTTATGTTTAACAGAAGTGTCCCACTTTTTTCCTATTTTTTTTTATATTAAAGAAATAATGTAAATCAGACGACTAGATCTAAAGTTATAATCTTTTAAACTGTTAAAAATCATTTCGGGCCATGTTTTATTAATCAAATTTAAACATAAACATTAAGTTTTTCAAATTAAAATATATTTTTTTTTATTTATAATTTCTGAATTTGAAAAATATCAACCGGTTTTTTTTAAATGTCAACTATTCGAACTATTCGAAAACCGGTTTTAGGAAAATGTCGAATAATCGATCACCCTAATTACCATACAACACCAAAATTTCTGCCACATTTAGAACCAAAGACCAGGAGCCAATATATTCCAATTATCAATCCTATCCCATCGCAATGATAGAGTTTGTAAATAAGGAAGTGAAAGAACTTTTGAAGAATGGTATAATTAGACCGTCAAGATTCCCTTACAATAGACTATAGAAGATTTGTCCAGGATTACGCGGCCATTGCTAAACCTGTTACAAAATTTTTACGAGGCGAAAATGGGCATATCGGTACCAAAAATTCCAAATACATAAAAATATGTTTGGACGAAGACGCTATAAATTCTTCTGAGAAACTAAAGAAAATCCTATCTTCTGAAGATGTCCTTCTTTTGTATCCGAATTTTGAAAAGCCTTTCGACTTCACAACGGACGCTTCGTCCCATGCTATTGGAGCTGTCCGTTCACAAAATGGACGCCCTATTATTTATTTATTTATTTACGAAAAACCAACCGAGCCCATAAGGCCATATATAGTTGGTAGACTAGCATATATGTTAAAATAGGCAACTTAAATCAATATTACAGATAATTTCATTAATACATAAGAGGCTGACTACAAAAATTAAATTACCGTGATATCTCGAACTTTGTCTCCTACGGAAGAAAACTTCGCCACAAATGAACGCGAACTCCTCGCCATTGTGTGGGCTTTGAAAAATCTAAGGCATTATCTATATGGAGTTAATAAGCTTATCATATTTACTGACCACATTTTCAATCTCCGATAAAAATCCAAACTCGAAATTGAAACGTTGGAGAGCTTTCATTGAAGAGTACTCTCCAACCTTTTACTATAAACCTGGTAAAGACAATATAGTCGCCGATGCTCTTTCCAGACAATTCGTTCACAATATTGAGGACTCTGGATCCACAACCTCACTTCAAAGCCTGCGGAAGTGAAATTTCGCTTACTGAAGTTATTACTACTGTTGAAAATCCTGTAAATTGTTTCAGAAATCAAATTATTCTTACTCAAGGTGCAGAATATAAAAAGGAGACCAAAATTATTTTCAGGAATCGTATTCGACACCATGTTACATACAACAAAATTGAGCATCTTTTAACCATAGTAATGGACTGTATAAACCCGCAAGTAGTTAACGCTATTCATTGTGACCTACATATGTTAGCTCAGATTCAACATCTTCTCATTTCGAACTACCCATCAGTGAAGTTCCGACACACGAATAAATTTGTAACGGATATTTTTAACCCCAATGATCAAATCGAAATATTAACAATCGAGCACAATAGGGTACATCGTTCGGTTTTGGAAAATACAAAACAAACTGAAGAAATCAGAAGTAAACTGAAAGAAATCACACGGAATTGCAAAATTTGTTGTATGTCAAAGTATCAAAAACATCCCCAGAAACAAAGACTTGGTGAAACTCCAATCCCTTCCTTTCCTGGTGAAATACTTCACATCGACATCTATAACACGGACAAAAATTTTTTTTTGACTTGCATAGATAAATTTTCGAAATTTGCCATAGTGAAACCCATAGCTTCCAGAGCTATAATAGATATCAAACCAGTAATCATTGAGATTTTGAATTTTTTCGAAGGAACAAAAACAACAATTTGCGATAACGAAAAGTCTCTGAATTCGCAAACCATAAGGATCTTGGTCAAAAATAATTTCGGTGTTGAAATTTACACAACTCCATTAATGCACATTTCTTCCAACGGTCAAGTTGAAAGATTCTACGGAACACTAACAGAAATCGCTAGGTGCTTGAAATTGGAATACGCCTTCGAAGACACCACGGATTTGATTCTTATGGCTACTGCAAAATATAATAGGTCAATTCATTCAACTACAGAGCTTAGACCAATTGATATAATTCAATCTATACCCACTGATCTTAAAGAGAAAGTCCGGCACAGAATTCTATCGAAACAAAAGTCCGATCTGAGGTATCACAACAAGAAAACCGTAGTTAAAACGTACAGTCCTGGAAATAAATTTAATAAAATGTTTCTCGAGAAGATAGTCCAACAGGATCTAGGAACATCTGTAAGGATTGATGACAAAATAGTGCACAAAGATAACATTTGCAGCTACCTGATATTTGCATTCATTGTAAGCACCAACTATGCCACCATACTGGATTATACATCTTCTTTCAGTGGCGAATGGAAATGTAGGAATTTTTACGGTTATAGAGTTTTGGCTCATGTAACAGATTTATCAAACTATACTACCATAGCAGAGGAAATCAGAAATTTAACGGATTTGCTACCGCAATCACATATGAGGAAATGACTGGAGTCAGATGTGAACCAAATACAGAAAACAATAGATTCTCTTCGCAAACACCACAGACACACACGCAGCATCAACATTATTTGAACTGCACTGAAATATATAGCGGGTACACCAGATTACGATGGTTTCACTGAAATGCTAAAGTCGGGGAAATCGACTCAGGATTCCTATATAGTCTGTTGAGCGAGAGAAATAGTGCAGTATTTAGAGAACTGGATAATATAGCTTTGTCCATAGCCTTGGGTAAACTGCAAATGATTAATCCTATTTTGTTGGATAGCTCAGAAGTAAATTTAATTTTAAAATCCGAAATAGGCTTTAATGTTAGTGTTAATGAGATAATTGTTAATTCTAAGATGAAAATTTTGCAGAATGAAAATATTATTACATTTTTAATAAGATTTCCGAATATTGTAAAGTTTTGTGATAAGAAATTAATTTTTCCAGTTGTTCTCCACAATGCATTTCTGTCATTTGAAGTCAAGGATGTCGCAAAATGTGGTTATAAATATGTTATGTTATATAATTGTAAATAGAAATCTGTAACTTCGTTTTGCCAAATATCTGATCATGAGGACTATTCATGTCTTAGTAATTTATTAAACAATAACACGGCTGCTTGTAGCACAAATTCTGCACACAATGTACCTCCTCTAACTGAAATTGACGATGAAATCGTCATCATTAATGACCAACCCTCCAAAGTGGTTAATGTAAATGAGACAGAAACGCTCCAAAAGGGTACTTATTTGATAACATTTGAAAATTTTTTAATTGTCAATTCGACAAAATGCAAGAATATGCGTAAAATTGCTTTTAGAAGCCCCGAAATCCCAAAAGCTCACACTGTTAACTTAACAGACCACTCGAGTACCTTCATGATATGAATATCAACAATTTAGATTGTATTTCCCATCTACACTCCAAACTAAGGGGAACCTGGTACATCTCAGCTTTTCTTTCTGTCCTAATTCTGATAATGTGTGCTGCATATTTTTTTGCCAAAAGGCAACGCAAAAAGCAAATTAACAATATTCTTCGCAATTATCAGACGAGGACGTCCGATGCTTGAAGAGGGGAGCAGTTAAGGTACGTAATTGCAGAAATTGCAATATCAACAAAATAGCGCTGCACGCGCATAAAAAATAATAAACCTTTTTTTTGTATGTTTCTTTTGCTCGCGTGAAATATATATGATACTTTTGTGCTAGTAAGCATATTAATAACAATTTGGTATTACTGGGGCAAAAAGATTTCTTTAACAGTCAATTTGTCACTCGAGCTCGCATAGCGAGAACAAAAATAAAAATTAAATAAATAAAGTCTATGTTAATTATCAAAAATAAATAAAACTTAAATAAAGTTCATTTTATTACTAAACATAAGAATAATTTATATAAGATAGATATGGCTATTAAAATTCATTACGAACGGTAATTCATTCAGCTTCAACCGTTTAGGCTGTGCGATGATGAATCAGTTAGTCAGTCAGTAACGTTCGAATTTTATGTACATATATATAAGATAGATATGGCTATTAAAATTCATTACGAACAATAATTCATTCAAAGAATTGTATTCCAATTGAAACACGTAATAAATCCTTCTATGATTCGATTCACTCACTGTTTTGCACTCGACTTGAAACACAAAAACACTCTCATGACTCATATTATGCTATACTCTTTAATTTCATGTATTTTACTTTATTTGAGTTTTTTGTCAAATACACATTGAGACTATTATCTCAATATCTAGTTATATTTTATCGTAAGGTTAAATTGACAGTTTTCATACAAAAAAATATTTTAACCGGTAAAATATCTACAGGTTAAACGATAACCGGAGGTCGAGTTAACGGGGCATTGGAATTTCATTTCTTAAATTTAAATTTCAAGGTTTATTTTTTTACTTTCAGTTTTACATCATACAAATCTTTTACATGATGACTCTTCAGTTAAGATTAAGAAAAAACAAGTTGGAGTGCTATATTCGGCTGAGCCGAATCTTAAATACCCTCCACCAGCTACTTTTATATTAATACTTTTCTAATTGATCAAATATTTGTAGAAATAAGTTTTCTCATTTCTTAAATAGAAAAATCCCAAGATTTAAACAGCTTAAATCTATTACAATTCCAAGATTTATTGAACATTACAAACGCCATTTTCTTTTATATTTTTATAGCGGCCTAAGATATGCTTTAGCGATATTTAGTAATTTGCATATATGCATGTGTGTGAAAGATTTAAGGATTTTTAAAATACATATATATATATATATAATTTTGTTCTACACAAATTGATAATGCAACTAGTTAAATACGGTTTTGGGAGCAGGACCTAGTATGGGAGATATGACCAATAATAGACCGATCGTAAAAAATTCTTTAAGCTAAATTTCTGTACATAAAAGCTATATTTCAGTCAAATTTTGTATTTATACAGTAATTTAGTAATAAGTAATGTGTGTTTAAGTGGTTTTCTGAAGGGAACCTTGTATGGGACCGACCCCACCGATGTTATGAACCGATCCTGAAAAAATCTTGAAATAGAACTTTTGTATACAAAACTAATATTTGTGCCAAATTTTGTATCAATAGCTTTATTTGGTAATGAGTAATGTGCGTTTAAGAGATTTTCGTAAAAGGACCTTGTATGGGAGCTATGACCAATCTATCTATATATATAAAAATGAATGTGTGTTTATTTGTTTGTGGGTTTGTTTGTGGATTTGTTTGCGGGTTTGTTTGTTTGTTTGAAGTCTATAGACGGCTAAACTGCTGGACCGATTTTCTTGAAATTTTCACAGTGCCTTCCTGTATGTCTGGAAGGAACTATAGGCTACTTTTCATTTAGAAATTTTAAGTGGGCGAGGTGCCACGCCTACATCCAAAATAATAATTAAAAGTTGCATACCTCAGAAACTGCAACAGCTAGAGTCCTCAGATTTTGTATGGACAACTTTGACATCCATATGAACATATGTGGAAAAAATGGGCGGCCTATCTATAGTGGGCGGGACACCTCCCATATAATAAAATCTTAAATTAGTATATCTGAGAAAATACAACAGTTAGAGTTCTCAAATTTTTCGGAGCTACTTTATTAACAACATGAATATTTAGGACAAAAAATAGGCGGACTAGCAATAGGGGGCGAGGCACCTCCCATATGAATTAAATAAAAAAATTAGTTTATATGAGAAACAATTAGAGCTAGAATTTTCAAATTTTGCAGGAAGAACTTTAAAATCCATGTGAACATGTGGGGGAAAAACGGGCAGACATTCTTTAGGGGGGCTTGGTACTTCCGATATGAATTAAATGCAAAAATTTGTATATCTCAGAAACTATTAGAGCTGAAATACTCAAATTTTGCACGAATAACTTTGGCATAAATGTGAATATTTGGGTAATAAATTGGCGGACTAGCAATACAAACTATTAGACAGACCTGGGATAAGTGCATTAAATATGTTAATGCATTAACAATTTTTTCAACATTAAAAAAATTAATGTTAATGAAAGTTTATTGCATTAACATTAACATGGGTACATTTAATGCATTAAATTTGCATTAACATTAAATATTTTTTAATTTAATGCATTAATTTTACATTAACATTAAATAATCTATATATATAAAAATGAAAGTGTGTTTGTATGTATGTATGTTTGTTTGTGCTTTATAGACTGCTAAACGGCTGGACCGATTTTCCTGAAATTTTCATAGTTTCTTCCTGTATGTCTGGAAGGAACTATAGGCTACTTCTTATGTTGAAATTTCATGTGGGCGACGTGCCACGCCCATATTAAAATATTAAATTAGTATATCTGAGATAATATAATAGTATGAGTCTTCAAATTTTGTCGGAGCAACTTTAGTATCAATATAATTATTTAAGACAAAAAGTGGGCAGATTAGCATTAGTGGGCGAGCATTAAATACAAAAATTCGTTTATCTTGGAAACTATTATAGTTAGAATATTTAAAATTTGCACGAGTAACTTTAACATCCATGTAAACATTTTGGGAAATAAATTGGCGGACTACCCATGAGGGGAGCAGCACCTCCCATATTAATAAAATACAAAAATTGGTTTATCTGGGAAACTAATAGAACTAAATTTTTCAAATTTTGCACTAAGAACTTAAATATTCATCTGAACATTTTGGAGAAAAAAGAGCGGACTTTCGTCATGGGGGCTTGGAGCCCCCATATAAATTAAATAGGAAAATATTATATCTGAGAAACTATTAGAGCTAGAATCTTCAAATTTTAATTGAAGAACTTTGACATTCATGAGAACATTCAGAGAATAACGGGCGGGGAGACGAACATTTTGGAGAAAAAAAGGGCGGACTTTCATCTGGGGGCTGTGAGTTCCCATATGAATTAAATAGAAAAATTCGTATATCTGAGAAACTATTAGAGCTAGAATCTTCAAATTCTACATGAAGATCTTTGACATTAATGTGAACATTTAGAGAATAACGGGCGGACTCTCAATGGGGTCTTGGCACCCCCTATATGAATTAAATACAAAATCTTTTATATCTGGGAAAATATTAGATTTTTTTTTAATTTGTCATCGATTACATTAAAATCTTAATTAACGTTCCGAAAAAATGCATCTCTGGAAAACATTACAGTTAGAATCTTCAAAATTATTAAGAAGATTTTTTTATTTATATATAGCTAGTTATTTATATATGGACAAAATTTCAAAATTCTGTATCTATATCATTATTTGGTAATGAATATTGTGCATTTAAGTAATTTTCTGGAGGGGACCTAGTATGAGAGCTATGACCAAATATGGACCGATCATAAAACAATTTTAGAGTGTAATTTATGTGTATAAGAGCAATATTTTTGCTAAATATTTGGATATCAATATTTGGTAATGAGTTATGTGCGTTTAAGTAATTTTCGAGACGAAACCTTGTATGGGAGCTATGACCAAGGATGGACCGATCGTGAAAAATTTATGCAATAACATGTCTGTGTACAAAAATAGTATTTATGCCAAATATTTTATGGGTATCACTATTTGGTAATGAGTTCTGTGCCTTTAAGTGTTTTTCTGAAAGGGACCTTGTATGGGAGCTATGATCAATTATGGACCGATAGGAAAACAATTTCACAATAATATATCTCTGTATATGAGCAATACTTGTGCCAAACTTTATATGGATATTTTAATTTATAATTTAATTTATTTCTATGCATATGAGCAATACTTATACCAAATTTTATATCGATATCTTAATTTAGTAATGAGTTATGCGCGTTTAACTGATTTTCGGGAGGGGACCTTGTATGGGAGCTATGACCAATTATGGACCGATCGGAAAAATATTTCATAGTAATATTTCTGTATGTGAGAGCAATACTTGTACCAAATTTTATATGGATATCTTAATTTAGTAACGAATTATGTGCTATTAAGTGATTTTGTATGGAAGCTATGTCGAATTGTGGACCGATCCAGAAAATTTTTTCTCTGAAGATAAGATTTTAATTTGTAAAATTTTGTGAAGATATCTTCATTCTGATGGAAGTTATTAACAAAAAACCCATTTTCCGGGAATATGTACTTTTGTATGGGAGGTATATAAAATTATGGACCGATTCTTGCAATTTTCAGCAGTAATCAAGCTATTGTGTAGAAACGAATGTGTGCTGATTTGAATGGAATTATCTTGCATAGTTTTCGAAAAAATTACATCAGAATGTGTAAAAAATACTTATTTTTTTCGAGGTTGTTTTAAATTTTGATTCATAACTTTTCCCGGTGTGAACTGAACCATTTTCAATACCAATCAACGTAGGAAAATGAAGAACATTTTGAGTGAATTTGGTTAAATTCTTTTGCTTCGTTTTATCGTGAGCGTGTTTTACGCAGACAGAAAAGGTGCGTTTGCAAACTGTCGGAGCTTGAAAACTGTCAAAGTTATTTGCAGGAATAGGGAAAATACAATAGACTAAGAAATTTACTCTGTACCAAAAATTTTAATCATATCCCAATTTTAAGAACTTAAGATTTTTGAATAAGCGATATGTCAAAAGAATGTGCGTTTCTTATGGATTAAAATGAGGTATACAAAACTGTCGTAGCTTAAAAACTGTCAAAGTTATTTTCAGGAATAGGGAAAATACAATCTGCAAAGTAATTTACTCTGTACCAAAAATGTTAATGTTATCCCAATTTTACCAATTTTAAGAACTTAAGATTTTTGAATAAGCGATATGTCAAATGAAAATGCATTTCTTATGGATTAAAATGAGGTATACAAAACTGTCGTAGCTTGAAAACTGTCAAATTTATTTGCAGGAATAGGGAAAATACAATATACTAAGAAATTTACTCTGTACCAAAAATTTTAATCATATCCCAATTTTAAGAACTTTAGATTTTTGAATAAGCGATATGTCAAAAGAATGTGCGTTTCTTATGGATTAAAATGAGGTATACAAAACTATCGTAGCAAAAATTTTAATGATATCCCATTTTTACCAATTTTAAGAACTTAAGATTTTTGAAGACTCTCGTAGCTTGAAAACTGTCAAAGTTATTTTCAGGAATAGGGAAAATACAATATACTAAGAAATTGACTCTGTACAAAAAATTGTAATGATATCCCAATTTTACCAATTTTAAGAACTTAGGATTTTTGAAGAAGCGATATGTCCAAAGAAAGTGCGTTTCTTATAGATTAAAATGAGGTATACAAAACTGTCGTAGCTTGAAAACTGTCAAAGTTATTTGCAGAAATAGGGAAAATACAATATACTAAGAAATTTACTCTGTACCAAAAATTTTAATGGTATCCCAATTTTACCAATTTTAGTTAGTTAGTTAGTTAGTTTGAAAGGAGGATGTATGTTACATCAAATTCGAAGAAATACACATAGGCCTCCAACGGGCCTGTTGTGCGCTCCTTTACCAGTGTCTCTGGTGGGAATCGAACCCACGACCTCCGGTCTAACAGTCTAGAACACTAACCACTAACCCACCGGAGGCACACTTGCCAATTTTAAGAACTTAAGATTTTTGAAGAAGCGATATGTCAAAAGAAAGTGCGTTTCTTATGGATTAAAATGAGGGACACAAAACTGTCGTAGCTTGAAAACTGTCAAAGTTATTTTCAGGAATATGGAAAATACAATATACTAAGAAATTTACTCTGTACCAAATAATATACAAAGTTATTTGCAGGAATAGTGAAAATACAATATACTATGAAATTTACTCTGTACCAAAAATTGTAATGGTATCCCAATTTTACCAATTTTAAGAACTTCAGATTTTTGAAGAAGAGATATGTCAAAAGAAAGTGCGTTACTTATGGATTAAAATGAGGGACACAAAGCTCTCGTAGCTTGAAAACTGTCAAAGTTATTTTCAGAAATAGGGAAAATACAATATTAAGAAATTTACTCTGTACCCAGAATATATATACTTTGTTGAATATTTCTTGGTGTTACATACGGAATGACAAAGTTATATATACCCTCTATCACCACTGATGGTGGTGGAGGGTATAAAAAGCAAGAGTTCTATATTCGGCTGTGGTGGATCTTATCTAACCTTCACCATAGTTTTTTACTTTTTCTAACATTTAAATTTTTCCAAAAAATCATTTCATTGACGCCACTGACTGCATCTGCTTTTATAAAATTCTCTTTTTTTTTTTTGTTGATGTCTCTAATTTTTTCTTATATCTCCGTTATTTATGAATGGTTTTTGCTGATTTTAAATAGGAATTATTAAAGTTTTGGATCCTAAATATATCAGAAATCAGACACACAGGCAGACGGACATGGCTTAATCAGCTCCGCTATTTATAAGGATCCAGAATATATGTATATACACAAAAAAAATAGACTGTAATGCTAAGATAATTTGATTTTGATTCAAATAAAATTTACATTCGGATGTGCCCAACAACATTTTGCATTTGTACTTACAAGTCTATTTCTGTTGTCCCAAAGTGTAAATTCATTGTAGAGACAAATTTAAAAATGTTGTCTAAAATGTCATATTTGTTCCCCCAACGGTTAAGTTGCTCTTGTCGCAACTGCAAAAATTGTTGTCTCAACATTTCAATATACTTTTGCCCCAATTGCAAAAATTGTTGCCTCAACAGTATAATATGCATTTGTCGCAAATGCAGAAATTGTTGTTGGACACATTCAGAATGTAAATTCTATTTGAATCAAAATCAAAAGTTGTTGGTATAATCAGAATGTAAATTCTATTTGAATCAAACTCAAACTTTCTTGACATTACAGTCGTTTTTTGTGCGTACGCACACACGACATTGTTTATTTGAAACACTTTAATTTTTATTTTAATTATTTCAAAACAAAAAAGCTCACATTTTCATTTATTTCACACCGACAAACTATGCAATACTGAAAACAATGATTAGAGCTGTGCCGCTCTCAACTTAAACGCTCCTTTTTTAGTGATTTATTAAAAAGATTATACGTCTACAATTCAATTACAAAAACATCATTGTCACATTGTTTTAAGCTACGTTCACACCTATCAAATATTTGAAGTTTTTTATGAAATATTTGTTGGCTGTAATGTGAACACAAAATATTTCTGAAGAGCAAACAGAATATCGGCTGTTTTTCGTGAAACATTTTTGTTTGTCAACCTACAAATATTTTCCCAATGTGAACACCAATCATAAAACATTTTATTAACGTTAAAAAAATATTTAATTGAACTTATAATAGTTTTTTACGATTTCATAGAAATTTCTGCCATAAAAACAAAAATTTAAATACATTTCTATTTCATAATGTGCTTAAAATTAGCATTTCTGTTTTGACGTTTTGTTTGAAGAAACAAAGCCAAACACAATTCAATACAAACAGTGAAAATTTGTTTGCCCGGTGTTGACATTACAACAAATAATTTTTTAAAACAATTGACGGATAAAACAGTAAAAAAACAAATTTTGTTTGCTGGCAAAGAGGAACATAACAAGAGGAACAGTTAATGCGCAACCAAAAGCCAATAATATATGTGTTTATACTTATTACTAAAAAGATAAATCATTGAATAATAACTGCTTTTTAATCTAAAATTTCATTTAATATTGCTTTTCATCAAAATTTTACCACAAAAAGATACAAATTACGTTTCAATACCTTGTGCAAGTGGAAAAGAGACAGATAGTGAACCTGCACTGTCATGTTGTTGCTATTTAGTATAGTCAATGTAGCGAAAAGCCTTGATTGTTTGGAACGGTTTATAGCGATTAAAAAAATCGCTATAAACCGGGAAATAACCAAATTATAAATAATTTTCTTTACTTTATATACAAAATTTAAAATTATAGAGAATTGTTTATTATTAATATTTTTATATACATTAACATAATATATAATTGTTTAAATAAATTGAGTAATAAATTATTTAAATAATTTATAAATATTTCTATAAACAAGACTATATACTAGAGTATAACTAGACTATAGACTAGAATAGACTATAGACTAGTCTAGTCTAGTCACTAGACTATAGATAAGACTATAGACTAGACTATAGACTAGACTATAAACTAGACTATTGACTAGACTATAGATGCATATATTGTGTAGTTTATTATCGGATAATCCAAATTTTTCGGTTAATCAAATATAAGGAAACTGGATGTTTTTTATTAATATTATTTCTTTTTTACAATATTTTTCTTCCTATAAAAAACACAATTATAATTTTCCACTTCTTGTAATTGAATATGTAAATTTTTTAATTAAGTTTTTTCTCAAATATTATGAATTATTTCTTTTCATGTGAAATCCTTTTCTATATAAAGAAATTAAGTTAAGAGGATGTATACTACATCAAATCCGAAGAAATACACCTGGTCCACTATCGGGCCTGTTGTGCGTTCCAATTCATTAAAAAAAAATTGTTCACTGAATGTATTATTTTTCCATGTTCAGAAACTCAGTTTCCAGGACATAATTCCTAAGAATCTTCCAATCAGTGTTGGTTAAGAATGTTATTTCCGGAATAACATCACTTCCAAGATACTTGGATCTAACTTCGACGAATGGTCTAATTACATTTTTAATTGGTCTAATTCCAATTTTTATAAAGCCAATTTGTCATAGTAGGACTAAGACCCCATTCGATGCCTATGGTTCTCCTACATATCGCCCAGCACCGATGTGCCTTGTTGATCCTATCCTCTATGTGGTGTCTCCATTTTAATTTCCGGTCAAGTATTACACCTAAGTACTTAACTTTGTCTGTCACCGGTATCTTCTTGCCCAGGAAGCAAGGTTCAGTATACGTAGAAATTTTTGTCTTTCTTGTGAAAAGACAGATTTCCGTCTTTGCCGGGTTAACATTGAGGCCTCTCGGTTGAGCCCAGCTCAAGGCCGTAATCAGAGCCTCCTCTGCTCTTCTACACAAGCAATTTGGATCCTTTTCCTTTAAAAGTATTACGACATCGTCTTCATAGCAGATATGTCAAAGTCCTTTCTCGGTTAGGGTCCTTAAGAGGCAATTAATCGTGGTAACCCAGAGTAAAGGTGACAAAATGCCACCCTGTGGTATACCGCGAAATACCCTTTTCCTGATAGTTATATCGTACATCTCGCAGCATATCCATCTGTTCCTTAGCATGTGGTTGATCCAGTTACGGAGCATCCGGTCAACATAAAACTGGTCTAGCGATTGGATAAGAGTATCAGTGTGCACGTTATTGAAGGCGCCTTCGAAGTCAATGCATACCGCCAGTGTATACAGTTTGCTATCGAAAGATTCACCTATGTAGTGGACTACTTCGTTTAAAGCGGTTTCCACCGATCGTCCCTTTACATAAGCATGCTGCTTATATTTAAGGCCTTTGTATGGTATAACCATGCTATCGACTATCCGTTCCAAGGTTTTAAGTAGGAAGGACGTAAGACTTATCGGTCGATAGGACTTAGGTGTCGCATAACTAAGTTTCCCTGGTTTGGGTATAAATATTACCCTTGCATCCTGCCATTTAACTGGCGTATATGTCAATTTCAAGCATGCAGTGAATATCTGTGACAGCTGTACTGAAACTAGTCCCGCCTCCATCTGCAAAAGTGCCGGGAAAATGCCATCCGGCCCTGCAGCCTTATAGGGAGCAAAGCTCTTGATTGCCCCTTTAACCATGTCAGATGTAATAACTATTTCCGTGTTACCCTCCCCTTCCATCAATATCGGTTCATCTATGTTATTCGATATACCGGGTGGGAAATGAGAGTCCATTAGGAGTTTCATTATCTCCTCCATATCCTCCAGCCTCCTGCCCGTGTCATTGATCATAGATTCCGGTTGGACATGTGTTTTGGATAGGAATTTTTTTTATCTTCGATACGTCATTTACGCTATCTACCTGTTCACAGAAAAGTTTCCAGAAGTCTCGTTTGGCTTTTCGAACGATTTTCTTATATTCACCAAGTTCATTACGATACTCATCCCAGTATACTGCGGTCTTTTTACGCCGTGTCCGGTTAAATAGTTTGCGAAGAGTCTTCCCAAGGTTCCGGATCTCCCCAGTTACCCAGGGTTTCTCCTGGGCAGATCTCCGCTCTCGCAGAGGGCAGCTGTCCTCGAACGATTCAACCAGGGCACTTGTGAACGTTTCCACTTTGGCATCTATATCCTCTTTATGTTGACATTGAAAAGTGTCGTGACCTAAACGGTTCTTTAGTAAGGTCCCGAACATTGTCCAATTAGTTTTAGACTTATTCCGAAACTTTATCGACTTTGGTGGTGGCCTTAGTATTTTGAATCATATGTACCGATGGTCAGAAAGGGAGTGCTCGTCCGAAACTCTCCAATCCTGAATTTCGTTTATAAGCTCTTCTGAACATATAGTTATATCTAATACTTCTTCTCTGATTCTATTGACGAAGGTAGCTTTATTACCTAAGTTTAATGTTATCAAGTCTTTAGTATTAAGGAAATCCATGAGGGCTTGTCCCCTGCGATTGGTGTTTGTACTACCCCAAGCTACATGGTGGGAGTTAGCATCACAACCTATTACAATTTTCTTATTTTTCCTTTGTGGTAGTGTGGTGGTAGTGTCGGAGAATCGAAGGGCAGGTAAACAGATGCAAGGAATATGTTGCCACGACCTTGCTCCAGCACCGTTGCATCCGATGTTGATAATCCTGTTGGGAGGAGAAAACATAAGTTCTTGTGACATAAGATACATGTTCTCGGGCGAAACCCTGTATCAGCGTAGAAAAGTTGGAAATTGTTGTGATTTAATCCAGAAACCTTGTTGCGAATCGTCCAAGGTTCCTGGATTAAGGCTATATGTATTTTACCTGTGTTAGTTTTAGCCATCAGAGCGTTGGTAGCTGTTTCGCTCCGATGGATGTTTATTTGGATAACCTCAATCATGGTCATCCATTAAACTGTCTTCCAGCGAGTTGGTGATCACCTCCCCGCTCTTTGGATTTGACTTCTCCGGGTAGGCTGAAGTGTCTATTAATGCAGTGGGTACTGCATCAGGCATAGGAATAGCAGTAATTTTAATCGACACATTCCCAATTCTGGAGAGCACAGCTGTTCTGTCTTCTGTCGGGTGAGTGATTTGCTCCTCGCTTTTAGGATTTGACTCCTCAACATTGCCAGTACTTACTTTTTTCTGGCGAGTTAATTGTAACTTCCCCGATTTTAGGATTTGACTCCTCAACGTTATCAGTAGTGGATACAGATGCTGTGGTCTAAGGTTTTTTAGTGTCCTTTTCGAGGCTTGTTGTAACAGCCCTGCCAATCGGCACCTTCCCAATTTGGAATATGACGGCTTTAGAGGCGAAGTAAGCCCTACCTTTATTCTTGGCAAGACTAGCCATGGATTTCTGGTCGATACATATTACAAATAAAGTTCCCTCAGGTTCTTCTTTCCTGTAAAAGACATTCCATTTTTCCACGGCAAGCTCATCATTTTGACCACCAAGAATTTCCAGTATACGTTTGTAACGATTTTACTACTTTAATAATTTAACTATACCTAATTTTGAATGCTGTTAAATCCCCTTTTTCCTTAACTACACCCAACACTGTTATTGTCGTGAGAACATGGTAACCTCTAATCGATAACCAATCAATTACTTTTTTTATTAATGATCGCCACCCAATTACTTGATAATTTTTAAATTCATATTTCAAAATCACGTTGTTTCACTCATTTCCGTTCTTTTCTGAGAAAACAGCCATAGTGATTAAATTGATTGAAAAATGAATATATTGCAAAGTTAGTTTATTAATCAACACAAATATTTTTAATTCATTGGCAGTTGTGGAGAACACTAATCGGTGAGAATTTATAAATTTGTTTAATTAAAAGGGTTCAAAAGTGACATAGGCTTTATTTTTGGTAAATTAATTTTCAGTTCATGTGCAACTGCGGCCAATCATTTCATAATAGAAAGTTAATTAATATCATCAAAATCGAAACCTCATCAGAATTTGAGCTCCAACATTTTCTGCAATTTCACATTTTCGTTGAGAAGTTTTAAATGGACTTTTGTCTTTAAGACTGCAAAGTCTCTATTACCTAACCTGCATGACACTATAACTTGATTGATACTGTATAAATTAACTTATCAATTTTCGCATTTGTATAAATTTATTATAAGATCATAAAAAAAAATTTATTAATTAATTCATTATTGCACATATAAAAACCAAAGTCATTGGTCAATGTACTTATTATAACCAATGTACTTAATATTCCTACCAGTCCTGTATTTATAGTTTATTTAAAACACTTGATTCATAGTTTCAAATTAAAGTTCATTCATAATTTTAAATTCATTCATAAATTAACATTTTCTTATCCATTCAACTTTAATTCTCAATGTTATTATTATCATTAATTTGTCTACTTATTCTTTTGATTCATATCCATCTTTCTTCTGAAATATCTATCTATCTCTCTCTTATTTATTTCTTGCTTATTGCTGAATTAATTATTATTAGTATTAATATATTGCAAATCATTGTCCGTCCGCAATTTTTCTTTAGTATTCTTTTGACATTATATCTGTAAAGTAAGTTTTGATCAATTTGCCCAAATAATTAAGTGAATTTTTTTTCTAAATAAAAAAAAAACAATAGTAGATCAGTGTAAACGAAAATATTAATAAGAGTAATCAGGTGTTATAATTAAATTTTATATTATAAGTGTATTGTGAAATAATTTACAATTCCCATCAACGACATCAAAATAATTTATATACAGACGATACTCCAGATGCAGTCCAAAAAGTCCTTTTTACGACAGCAGCATTGGATTAATTTATATTGAAACATCGTCATCGAAATTAATTGTAAGTTTTTTTTTATTTATTTCAAAACAATCATTAAAAACTATCTGTAGAATTTTGGGTTGTTAAATACCTTAAATACAACAATAATTTTCGGCGAATTCAAATTATAAATTGCTTCTCTCTCTCATTTCATGTTGACTTTTCCATTCAATTGAGTTCAATGACTATATAAGCGACCTTTTAATTTTGTTATAGACCTGATCTGCTGTTATCTTTTTTTTATATATAAAAACTTGATCTACACCTAAACCTCTTTTTGCATCAGCTTAATATAAATTAAAATCAATTTAAACTGAACATTTGTAATTAATATGATTTAGTCATTATTTTTTACTATAATTTTAATTTTTTTTTTTTATATTTCCTTAATCAAAAAATTACCATTAAGTTATTATTAATATGTTTATGAATTTTTATTAGAATTAATATGAATTATTAGTGTTAATAAATTGAGGAATGTTAAAACTTTTATCATGTGGTCAAGTTAATATAAAAAGGTTTAATAACAGGGGCAATTCAATTGAATTCCGAGCACTGGGATTGCCATAGGTGTCCTTATTGAGAATTTGGGTGGGAAAATTTATGCTCCTAGGTTCGAGTCACCTCATGAACCTCATGATAATGCAACCTATGTTTTAATTCAATTTTTTTTTTAACATATGGAACTTTTCACTGGCAAATGTTATCTATGAGGCATGATTATGTTTAATTTTCTATTGTTATGTAGCAGTTAAATTCTGGATAGAAAGAACCGAGCTAGACTGATGATAGCCGGATGACAAAACCAGCATGCCTCTACTATCCAGTATTTTTACGGAGACCTGCACTTTCATTTTTATCACGCAACATAGAATGGCGCCCAACGATGGCCACTTTTGGTCATATGAACGCTAAGTTGTAATTACATACCTGTTAGTCAGTTCATACACTAATTTGAATTTTGTTTTAACAATCACCACCAGGCAAATAATGTCAAATATCGAAGTCTAAGTTTTGAATGATTTAGTTTCAATCTGTATGCGCGATTTTGTCTTAGTTACCTAATGTAGAGTATACCAGCTATTAAATCATTTCTCGAAAAGCTATATATTATAAGGAATTCCGAAAATTTGAGTCCACTTCTATTAGGATGCAAAAGTTGTTAAATAGTGTTGCAAGATTTTATTATTCTTAAAAAAATTGATGTCTTAGTGCATAACAAATTTTAGTAGTATTTTGCTTTGAGTATTAGTATGAATTGATTAAGTAGCTTAACTGAACAAAGACTAACTAATTTTAAACTCTAGTATAGTTATTGATATAAATTGTATACTATATTATATTATACTATACTATATTATACTATATTACATATGTATTTAGGATCGAGATCTAAATAACGTTTGTCGGAATTATATGTGTTAAATAAAAGTATAAACCCTGCACGTTTGTTTGATTTAACCTTTTTGTCTAACTTACCACACTTGATTATTTACTTTTAACATTCCTCGACGTTTTTGTAATAATATTCCTATAACTATCTTTTCATACATTTTTAATTTTAAAAGAATGATACCTCGATCTTCCAAACCAAATAGTAAAGCAAGTAAAGTAAGCACTAGATCAACTTCTGTCCGTGGGCGTGGTAGAACACCTTCTAAAGATTCTTCTATAGATTCTAGTGATACAGCTTTTAAACCCAGGTCAAGTTTGGCCAGAACACCACCAAAACTTTCTGAAAAAGTAGTAAGACGAAATTTAGATAATTTTGAGACACCACAACAAATACAATCGACATCTGGTTTATCTAACCGCAACCCTCTTGAATTTTCATATACTGATTTACGATTTGAGTCCGAGTCCATCGATCTGAACTATTGTAGTGAAATGAATCCCAAGGAAACTTCAAACCAAGCCAATTTAGATTCTGAAGGTACACATTCTGCTGGTCAAATGCAATCTTCAACATCACAAACAGTTAGATTACCAACTTCGTCTGCGGGTACTTTGAGTCACTCTCAGAATATTCAGAGTAACACTTACCCGTCTTACACCAATAATACGAGTGATCAGCCGGATATTAGACAAATTATTGATATGTTGCAACGAACAATTGTTTCTACTCAGGAAGAGTTCAGGCGAGAACTTACTTCAATTAAAGGTACCCTTGATAATATAGGCGTAACTTCAGACCCCTATTTAAATAACTCTGAGCGTGTAAATACATCACTCAATAACAATCAAAACAGCAATAGTCAAAACCCACACAACTCTTTTGTAAGTCCTTCCGTCCATTTTAAGGAGTGGAAAGTTATATACGATGGTGTAGGCAGTGTTTCAGACTTTTTATTCAAACTCGATACGCTCTGCATTAGAAATAAATGTTCTCATCAACAATTGATGGATAACTTTCACATTTTCCTTTCTGGTAGAGCTGAAACTTGGTATTGGTTCTTTATAAAACAGAACCCTACAGCAAATTATAATTTCTTAAAATTTTCTATTACCAAAGAATTTGGAACATTGGAAAAAGATCATGATATTGTTATGATGTGTAACCACATCTAAATGTCCTAATAGGCACACGGAAAATGGAAACCGAGCGAGTTTACAATCGGGGACTCTCGTTCGGGTAATTAAGTCCCGAAATAAACTATCCCTCGGAGGAAAATTTAAAACCTCAACAAATTTCTAAACGAATATTAAAATGTAGACTTAGATTTAAAAAACGAAAAGATTTCCGTAAAGTTATTGAATCTGTTCGTTTGTGCAATGATGAAGATGATAGACCTTATGCAAAAATTATGATATTCAATGAAACAGTCCACGGCTTACTAGACTCTGGCGCTAGTATATCTGTGTAGGGCAAAGATAGCGTAGATTTTCTTAATAAATATTCAGTTGAAATAAAACCTTTTAATTACACGATATCAACAGCCGATGGTTCTCGACAGGCTATATTAGGTTATTGCACTTTACCGGTGACTTTCAAAAACGTAGGCAAAAAAATTGATTTCTATATAGTTCCCACACTGAAACAAACAGCTTACTTAGGAGTGAATTTTTGGAAGACCTTTGCCTTAGCACCTAATATTATACCTAGTATTGAGGAAATATCGACAGATGATAGCAACTACCACACATTGACACCTGAACAACAATTAGAACTTAATAAAGTTATTTTAGAGTTTCCTTCTTTTTCTAAACTTGGGCTTGGATGTACCTCATTGCTAGAGCACAAAATTGACACCGGAGATGCTGCTCCGATAAAATCAAAGCACTTCCCTTTATCACCACCGCGTCAGGCAGAAGCATATGCCGAAATCGATCGACTTTTGAGTCTGAATGTGATAGAGGAATCGAATTCTCCGTAGTGTAGTCCCGTTGTGTTAGTGAAAAAACCAGGTAATAAAGTCGGACTTTGCCTAGACTCGCGTAAACTAAACGCAGTGACTAAAAAGGACTCGTATCCATTACCTCATATTGGAGGTTTGCTTTCTCGTTTAAAAAATACATATTTTATAAGTGGCATAGATCTTAAAGATGCCTTTCTTCAGATAAGGTTATCAGAGGATTCAAAAGAGAAAACCGCGTTCGCTGTCCCAGGTAAACCCTTGTATCAATACCGTGTAATGCCCTTTGGACTCTGTAATGGTCCACAATCTATGAGTAGATTAATGGATAGGGTTATACCATCTCGTCTAAGAGAAAACGTTTTTATATACTTGGACGATTTATTACTGTGCAGTGCGGACTTTGAAACTCATTTGAACATGTTAAGGGAAGTTGCTATTTGCCTTAAGAAAGCCAATCTGACCACAAACGTCGAAAAAAGTAAATTCTGCCAACGGGAGATTAAATATCTAGGCTACGTTGTTGGTCACGGCTGTCTTAAAGTGAATGAAGAGAAGGTTAGTGCAATTAGGGATTTGCCAACACCAAAAACCCCGCGACAAATACGACGCTTTATAGGTATGTGCAATTGGTACAGATGTTTCATTAAAAATTTTGCTCAATTGTCAGGTCCACTAACAGACTGCTTGAAAAAGAGTTCTAAGCCATTCAAAATGTCAGAAGAAGCTTTAGTTTCTTTCGGTAAGCTAAAGGAAGCTCTTTCCTCCGCCCCTGTTCTGGCACAACCAGATTTTTCACGCGAATTCATAATTCAGTGTGATGCTTCTAAAATAGGTGTAGGAGGCGTTTTGTACCAGATCGATAACAGTGGACAAGAACATCCAATCGTCTTTGTGTTACAGAAGTTGAACAAATGTCAAAAAAACTACACTGTGAACCAGAAGGACCTCAACGGTAGGCTTGCAAGATGGAGCCTAAAACTGCAGGGCTTTGATTTCAAGATCGATCATCGTAAGGGATCTCTGAACGTGGTACCAGATACCCTTTCAAGGTTCGATGTTGATTCCGTAGATAAACCTAACAAGATGTTCGATATTGACTTGAATAGCTCAGAGTTCACGTCTGATGATTATAAAGCACTGTTGGAAACAGTTTCCAGTAACCAGAGTTCTTTACCCGACATTGTTGTTAACGATAACAAAATTTATAAGCGTGTTAAGTTTAGAAATGGTGTAGAAGACGAAGAAGATTCGCTTTGGAGGCTTTGGCTGCCTCAACGTTTGGCCAATTATGTTATAGAGAAATGTCATAATATTGACTCATGCCTTGGTGGTTATACAAAAACAATCCAACGTGTACGTCAAATGTTTTATTGGCCTTCAATGGCAAAAGACGTGAAATTATATATTGATAATTGTGATGTATGCAAGACCATTAAGTCACCCAATATATCATTAAAACCACCGATGGGTAATGCGTTTGTTACTTCTAGACCATTTCAAAGAATCTACTGCGATTTTCTTGGGCCATATCCTAGGCCAAAATATCAGAACTCAAGTATTTTCATTGCCCTTGATCACATGACCAAATTTTTATTTTTAAAGCCACTTCTCGCAGCTACTTCACAAAGCGTAATAAATTTCTTCCGAAATTAATTTTTTCCTACATATGGTGTACCTCAATTTATACACACCGACAACGGAAGGCAGTTTGTGTCAAAAGATTTCAAAGAATTGCTGCAAAAGTTTGGTATACAGCACATTTTAACTGGACTATATTCACCTCAGGCAAATGCCTCTGAACGCTGCAATAGAGAAATAGTTTCTAAAATTCGTAATTTTTTGAGAAATGAAGCGAATCATAGGAACTGGGATCATGAACTACCTAATATTATGTGTGCTTTACGAAGCGATTACCATACATCAATAGGATGCTCGCCTTGTTATGCTTTGTTCGGCCAGAAAATGGTCCAACACGGCTCTTCCTATAAGGTATTGGAAAAATTAGGTTGTCTACGAGATGATGATGTTAACATTCAATGTAACACTGACAGATTGAATAAAATAAGAACCAAAATATTAGTAAATACCAAACAGGCTCATGATAAGTCAGCAAAAACCTATAATTTACGTTCACGAAATATTAGTTATGAACCAGGAAGGGTTGTTTTAAGAAGAAATTATTCTCAAAGTAATGCTATAACGGCGATAAATTCGAAATTTTTACCGAAATTTGTGAAATGCAGGGTGATTAAGAAACTAGGAAATAGCTTATATGTGTTAGAGGATATGAATTGCAAAAGAACTGGAACATATCATGCATCAGATATTCGCCCATAACTGCCCGGCTTCGTGGGTCGTACCACACTTTGAACGCTAAGTTTCAGCTTAAAGTCTATAAAATCTTCCTGTTCGCTTCTCGGTGTTTCCTATAAGCGAAGCAGGTTTGTAACGATTTTACTACTTTAATAATTTAACTATACCTAATTTTGAATGCTGTTAAATCCCCTTTTTCCTTAACTACACCCAACACTGTTATTGTCGTGAGAACATGGTAACCTCTAATCGATAACCAATCAATTAATATTTTTATTAATGATCGCCAACCAATTACTTGATAATTTTTAAATTCATATTTCAAAATCACGTTAATATATTGCAAGTTAATTTTTTAATCAACACAAATATTTTTAATTCATTGGCAGTTGTAGAGAACACTAATCGGTGAGAATTTATAAATTTGTTTAATTAAAAGGGTTCAAAAGTGACATAGGCTTTATTTTTGGTAAATTAATTTTCAGTTCATGCGCAACTGCGGCCAATCATTTCATAATAGAAAGTTAATTAATATCATCAAAATCGAAACCTCATCAGAATTTGAGCTCCAACATTTTCTGCAACTTCACATTTTCGTTGAGAAGTTTTAAATGGACTTTTGTCTTTAAGACTGCAAAGTCTCTATTACTTAACCTGCATGACACTATAACTTGATTGAAACTGTATAAATTAACTTATCAATTTTCGCATTTGTATAAATTTATTATAAGATCATAAAAAAAAATTATGAATTAATTCATCATTGCACTTATAAAAACCAAAGTCATTGGCCAATGTACTTATTATAACCAATGTACTTAATATTCCTACCAGTCCTGTATTTATAGTTTATTTAAAACACTTGATTCATAGTTTCAAATTAAAGTTCATTCATAATTTTAAATTCATTCATAAATTAACATTTTCTTATCCATTCAACTTTAATTCTCAATTTTATTATTATCATTAATTTCTCTACTTATTCTTTTGATTCATATCCATCTTTCTTCTGAAATATCTATCTATCTCTCTCTTATTTATTTCTTGCTTATTGCCGAATTAATTATTATTAGTATTAATATATTGCAAATCATTGTCCGTCCGCAATTTTTCTTTAGTATTCTTTTGACATTATATCTGTAAAGTAAGTTTTGATCAATTTGCCCAAATAATTAAGTGAATTTTTTTCTAAATAAAAAAAAAAACAATAGTAGATCAGTGTAAACGAAAATATTAATAAGAGTAATCGGGTGTTATAATTAAATTTTATATTATAATTGTATTGTGAAATAATTTACAATTCCCATCAACGACATCAAAATAATTTATATACAGACGATACTCCAGATGCAGTCCAAAAAGGCCTTTTTACGACAGCAGCATTGGATTAATTTATATTGAAACATCGTCATCGAAATTAATTGCAAGTTTTTTTATTTATTTCAAAACAATCATTAAAAACTATCTGTAGAATTTTGTGTTGTTAAATACCATAAATACAACAATAATTTTCGGCGAATTCAAATTATAAATTGCTTCTCTCTCATTTCATTTTGACTTTTCCATTCAATTGAGTTCAATGACTATATAAGCGACTTTTTAATTTTGTTATATACCTGATCTGCCGTTATCTTTTTTTATATATAAAAACTTGATCTACACCTAAACCTCTTTTTGCATCAGCTTAATATAAATTAAAATCAATTTAAACTGAACATTTGTAATTAATATGATTTAGTCATTATTTTTTACTATAATTTTAATATTTTTTTATATTTCCTTAATCAAAAAACTACCATTAAGTTATTATTAATATGTTTATGATTTTTTATTAGAATTAATATGAATTTTTAGTGTTAATAAATTGAGGAATGTTAAAACTTTTATCATGTGGTTAAGTTAATATAAAAAGGTTTAATAACAGGGGCAATTCAATTGAATTCCGAGCACTGGGATTACCATAGGTGTCCTTATTGAGAATTTGGGTGGGAAAATTTGTGCTCCTAGGTTCGAGTCACCTCATGAACCTCATGATAATGCAACTTATCGCTGTTCTTTGCGATTCCCAGCCTAGCGCCGTCCCAGGGAGGAGGGATACTTTCCACCAACCTCATCAACATTACGCCCATGCTGAACTCGCAGGTCTCGCTCTCTATTGGTTGTTTGCCCTTTGAAGCGATTGCATGGCCCACTAAATTACTGTTGACCAGGTCTTCTATTTTACTCTGTTGGTCTATCGGAATTTTGCCTTTCGGATTACCGGCATCGTAAACTGCATAGCAGAGATCGTGCCGGTGTCTTCTTCTGGCAACTTTGGCGTAAGATGGCGGCTCTTTTCCTTTTCCTCCGTCTAGCTTCTCCTTCCTCGTTTTTCGGTGCTTCTTTTGAGATTCCCTTACCTTCGAGGTTGATTTCGCCGACGTGTTCGTCTTCGGAATATCTGGCTTGACGTTGTCACCCTTACTCGCAGGATTCTCACTTGAGGTTCCTTTGAGTGAAGTATGGCTTGGCTTCGACTGTGTATTTGAAGACGGGGAGCTCTTTTTCTTCTTAGGTTTATTCTCAGTTGTCAACTCCTCGGGAGACCTGTGAGAGAGTCCGATTTTTCCTTTGGAGTGTCGTGGGATTGACTAACTATAATTTCCTGAAGCATCTTTTTCAACTTCCTCCTCTGTGCTCCAGAAAGTCTTTTCTTAGTAATAGGTAGTTTAGCTATGCTATCACTCACCTCTTTCACCATTTGCTCTACTTCATCCTTTTTGGGATTTGCTATAATGGTGTTATTATTATCATCTGAGGATTCAGAGTCGGAGCCCTCACCTATATTTAAAGGCTGAGGTACCTTAGAGCTCACTCCGAGTACATCCTTCTCTTTCAACCCTATGTTTTTGCCAATGGCATGCTGTACACTTCACGCATTGTCCGCCGTAGTAGTATTTTGCTTACGATTGCAGGATGACGACGACACGTGACTCGCGATTTGATCAACACTTGCCGCCGGTACTGGGTTATTTAGGCCCTGCACCGTAACTTTCATCTTTTTATTTTCCATGTTGTTTTTTTCCAGTTTTTTGGTCCGCGGGGAATATAATATTCCCAGGTGGTGAACAATCTGCCCTCCCTTAGCTTGAGTGAAATTAAAGCTGAGAGAGGACAGATGGTCCATCACCACCCCCTATCCGCCACCCGGGGACGCGCTCGGTAGAAAAAACGGGAAAACTCCCCCGAGAATAGAAAGATAAACTAAAATCTGAAGGATGGCACTTTTATATACAGATGGCACCAAATCGCAAGACACCCTTCCGGCATATGCCGTTGTAGGCGAAGACGGTAGGAACCTCATCTTAAAAACTCTTCAAGACGACTCATCTGTTTTTACGGCGGAAGCTTGTGCCATATACTAGGCGATTCGTCTCGTCTTAGCTGAAAAAATGAAATGTATTATTTTCACTGACAGCCTGTCGGTGATGAAAGCTATTTTAAGCACTTTCAACTACAAATGGAACATTATCATCAAAATACGCGAGGTACTTATAGGAAACGAAAATAAGGTAAAAATTTATTGGCTCCCAAGCCACATTGGCATCCCTGGCAACGAAAATACAGATTTGGCTGCTAAATATGCATCTAGTGCCTCAGTAATTATGGATGCAATAACGGAGAAAATTGATATTCGTCGTTATATCAAACAAACAAGAAGAAACTCTTCTTCAACACTCACTACTCTAATGTGAACCTCAACAACAAACCGCCTAAGTATCCAATGAGTATGGAGAGGGACAAAATCAGAGTATTTTCAAGACTCCGATTAGGTTATGCTTCGTTCTCTCACGAGTGGATTCTCAGAAGCCAAAACACTGCACCAAACTGTACTACTTGTAACAGACGTTTTACGATTTGTCATGTCCTTGATGAATGTCAGCTTTTCACCAACGAGAGAACTAGATTTTTCCAAAATAATCCTGCCATTGTATTTCTCAGAGAACCTTCTACTCAAAACATAGACAAAATATACGATTTCATCAAACTAACAAAACTGAAAGTATAACTCACTTGTATAATTACGAGCTGATGGCTCTATGCTACTTTTCTTAGACTTAGAATTTATTCTAATAAATAAATATATCTTTCCGAAATGCCTACTCTGTGCACATTACGATTCCTTTACAATAAAGTTCATAATATATTTACAATAAAGTTCAAATAAATTTGAGCAGAAACCGAAAAAAATCGATATTTTCCCTTGTAAATGCACTTAGTAACTTCAGAGCCATTGCGGCACCTGTTAACGTTATCCTATCAGCCTAATTTTTTGTATGACATAGTTTTACAACCGAAAGAACAATTCTAGAGGGGGGACGGCCTGTCATACAATTTTTTTCCTTCATACAAGCTTGAATCACTCTAATATATACTTTATAGGGTCGGAAAATTATATTGTGGAAATTACAAACGGAGTGACAAACATATGGGGAATTTCATGTCAAGTGACCCAACTCAAAAAATCGATTTTGACGAAATTTGTACTAAGGTTAGTTCTATTGGATAGTAGTGCAGACGAAATTTTCAGCTCTATCGGCCGGACTTAGAGGGGGTCAAAGTTGGACATTTTGGTCTAGAGGGTTTTATTGAAAAAAGTGTAACATTTCACCTTTTGGTCCTAGTAAAAATTGTCCAAAGGAGTTCAGATAGCTATTTCTTCATTCTTTCCAAAATTTTTTTTAATATTAGTTTTTTTTTCAAAATGGGCTTTTTTTTGCTTAAAAGAAAGCTTATTTCCCTGAAGGGCTTTATAGTCCCTTAATGGGATGCGAGTGGGATATCTAACAAAAAAATATTTTTTTAACTCAAGAATAAAATTTTTTTCAATGTTTGGCATTTAATTTTCCCCTCTTTTTTTTAAAAATGGACGTTTTTGTTGTATTTTTTTGCACATACATATATTTTTTTCTTTTTAATTTTTTTCGAGGTGGCCTGAAATTTTTGCTCATACGTTGTATACCGATTTTGCTCATTATCAATAGCAATCTGCTCAGGACTTAAATGAATATTTTCGTTGAATTTAGTCGAATTCCTTTAATTTTAACGTGAGCGTGTTTTACATAGACAGACGGACATAGCTAAATCTCAGATGAATATTTCTTGGTGTTACACATTTATATATACCCTTTATCACCACTATGATAAAAACATATTTGAAATTTTATAAGTCTATATGAATGACTTTGGTACACAGACCCGCAGATAGAGGCAGATGAAAAAAAAATCACCACTACACACACACTATATTTATTTTTCGAATGAAAATGCACTGAGCAAGATGTTTGGCTATTTTAAATTTTAAGATTAAATTGCATAAATGGAAAATGGATATATTTATAAACAAAGTATAATTAATGAGCATATACGGTATACTTAACAAGGTATCAGCACTTAAGAGCAACCGCACGATTGTCAATTTTTTTATACCCACCATCAAAAAAGATGGGGGTATATTGTTTTTGTCATTCCGTTTATAACACATTGAAATATTCGTCTAAGACCCATAAAAGTATATATATTCCGGGTCCTTATTAGATTCTAAGACTATCTAGCCATGTCCGTCTGTCTGTCTGTCTATCTGTTGAAAACACGATAGAGTCCAAATGCAAAGATACTTCTAGTTGATGCAGTTTGTATGGTATTGAAAATGGGCAATATCGGTCCACGATTTCGCCTAGCGCCCATATAAGGCCCCCTCCAGAAAATGACTATCGCTCATAACTGGGTAAGAGAAGCATCAATAGCGGTGAAATTCGGCACAAACATGTTTTATGGAAACATAAATCTCTTCGTAGAATTTTATAAGGATCGGTCCATAATTGACCCTAACCCCCATATTAAGTCCCCTTCAGAAAATGACTTTATCGCCCATAACTGGCTAAGAGAAACATCAATTGCGGTGAAATTCAGCACAAACATGTTCTATGGGAACTTAAATCTCTCTGTAAAATTTTTAAGGATAGGCCCATAATTGACCCTACCCCCCATATAAAGTCCCCTTCAGAAAATGACTTTATCGCTCATAACTGGCTAAGAGAAGCATCAATAGCGGTGAAATTCGGCACAAACATGTTTTATGGGAACATTAATCTCTTTGTAAAATTTTATAAGGATAGGCCTATAATTGACCCTACCCCCCATATAAAGTCCCCTTCAGAAAATGACTTTATCGCTCACAACTGGCTAAGAGATGCATCAATAGCGATGAAATTCGGCACAAACATGTTTAATAACAACTTAAATCTCTTTGTAAAATTTTATAATGATAGGTCCATAATTGAATAGATGCATCAATTGCGGTGAAATTCGGCAGAAACATGTTTTATAAGAACCTAAATCACTTCGTAAAATTTTATAAGGACCGGTTCATAATTGACCCTACCATACCCCCATATAAGGCCCCCTTCAGAAAATGACTTTAATGCTCATATCTGACCTTAAGAAATATATATACATACATATATAGCAATAAAATTCGACATAAAAAAGTTTTATAGGAACTAAAATCATTTTCTTAAATTTTATGAGGATGGGTCCATAATTGACCCTAATCCCCATATAAGGTTTATTACTGACTCAAAAATGTGAGTACAGCAGTAAAATTCTACATAAACAAGTTTTGTGTGAGCCAAAAGTTCTTTATCAAATTTTATAAGGATCGGTCCTTAATTAACCCTATCCCCCTTGTAATGTCCCCTTCAGAAAATGACTTTAAAGCTCATTACTAGCTTAAAACTGCAAGTACAGCGATGAAATTCGACATAAACAATTTTCGTATTAGCTAAAATCTCCCACTAAATTTTATGGTCTAAGGTCTCTTTCAGAAAATTACCTTAACGCTCATTACTGACTTAAAAATACGATTACAGTAGTGAAATTCTACGTGAACAAGTTTTGTACTAGCAAAAAACTATTTATAAAATTTTATGGGGATCGGTCTATAACTGACCCCACCCTCCATATAAGGTTCCCCTCAGATAGTGACTGTAACTCTCGTTACTGGCTGTAACTCTCAGCGATGAAATTTCACATAAACAAGTTTTGTATGAGCCCCTACCCTATGCCCCTATTAAGGTCCCCATTAGAAAATGACTTTAAAGCTCATTACTGGCTCAAAAATACAATAAACAATATTTGTATGTACAAAAATCGTTCTAAATTTTAGAAGTATCGATCCATAATTGACTTATACGGGGGTAGGCGTATAGGGTCTATAATTGGCCCTTATATAAGATTCACTCCAGAGAACCAATTTAACGCTCATGTATGGCTCAAAAGTTCTTCAAAATTACGGTAGTTTTATAGGAACTGGAATTTTTCAACTGAATTTTATGAGGATCGGTCGATAACTAATCAAACACCCATTTTCGGTTTACTTCAGATAATTACTTTAAACCTCATAACTGAATTAAAGATACAAGTACAGATGCATTAGATACAAATAATTATTGTATAAACCGACAAGGATAGGTCCATAATTTACTCTACCCTCCATATAACCACTCTTGCAAAAAAAAAAGTTTATGGTTATAAATATTGGACCAAACAAAATTAATATTTTTAATTCGAAAGAGCACGATCCATGCTTAAGCCCTTATTAAAGGCCCTCTTCCAAATATTTCCCTGATGTTCATATTAATATCGACATATGATTCAACATAGATCGATAATATCAAAGTTTATTTATAAGGATGATTTGATGGTGGGTATATAAGATTCGGCATGGCCGAATATAACACTCTTACTTGTTTTATATGGAGTTTGACAAACATGCGTTTTAAGCTTGTATACAAGATGTCACCTTGTATTCAGTACACCCTGGAAACAACATTTAAAATGTACAAAGAAATTTATTATTTACTTTTATTGTTACGCATTCTAGACAATTTTTAGGCTGTGCGCTGTTTTTGTAAATTATGCGACATCAACCTGCTGTCAAGCAACTAAATCAGAGCCCGGCGACAAATATGATTGGTCAGTTGTTACAAGAGCAAAAAATAAGAAAAGAGGAAATTTTTTACTCACATATTCATTGGAAAATTTTATTTTTTAAATCGTGCTATTTTAATTGAAATAATAGTTATAATTTGTAAATTTCTTAACATATATCAATTTAATAAATATGAATTTAGATTTAAATTTGTTTCTTTTTGGAATTTGGATGTTATTATGGGGAATGTAAGTTAATACTGCTTTTTTAGTTTTGAGATTACTCTGTAGGATTTTGTGAGTTAACTAAAAACCAAGTTAACTTTTTGCTAACTTATTATGACTAGCTTCAAAGTAACTCAAAAATGATCGAGGAAATGAACAAACATTTCAATAAAATTTTAAATAAAAAATAAAGTAGAAACTCATAACAAATTTATCTAACAATTTGTATTGAAAAAATTAAATTATGAAAATTAGTTTTAGCAATGAAAAATGAATTTCTTATTAATAAATTAACATTTTCAGGAATATAAGGCATAAGTTAGATAGAATGGTATAAAAATATGTATAAGAAAATTGCACAGGTAACTCACAGCTGATCTTTTATTTATGCACTAGAAGCTAACTCATCATAAAAACTTCTGGTTAGCTGAAACTGATGTATATTGAGTGAGTACTAACTCGTTCCTATGACATTACATTAAAAAACTGAATAGTATGTTATAAGCAAAATGGTTAGCTTTTGTGTCACCTTTGACTCCTTTGTGGTTAACCATAAGTTAGTTTTATGTTAACTCAAAATTATACTGGGTAATTCATTTTAAATGATTCGTTAAGCTGTTTTTTAGATTCGATTAAAATTTTGATTACAATACAAAATCATAAAAATGCATCTAATTAAATTAAAAAATCATTCAAAACAAGTTTATTTAGAAAAGAATATAATTCTAAAAATATATATCATGTTAAAAACAGTATGTCCATCCCTGCTTGAACGCTCAAACGAGACTGAACGAATTTTTAATACGTGTGAGTATGTTGTGGTAAATTTAGTAACGGCCGAAAAGCACGCGAGCATAGGAAATGCCTGGCTCTGAACTAAATGAAATATACACAGAAAAAAATATGCACAATTTTTTTCTTAACAATCGTTTGCTTAAATTTAATTTCGGTTTTTATAAATATTTTTATTTGGGTTTATAACGAATTTGTTTGATGTTCACACAGAAGGAAAATATTTTCTAACAAACACTTTATTGAAATAAATTTAATTTTCAGTAAATATTTTTACTGATTCAATAAATGTTTTTGTTTGAGTTTTATTTTTATGTCAGCATATGGAATACAACAATAAAACCAGTTTTGGAATGTACTAAAATGAATTGATATAATTCTTATTTGGTTTATAACATTTAATGTATAAGTGTTTCAGTTTTCACAGTACAAAATAATAGTTTCTAGAATTAGAAACGTTTTCTTAAAAATTTTGTAAGTATATATGTAATTTTTTTACTACTTTTAGTTTTAAATATTTTTTGTAAAATTTTTGTTAAAACTTAGTATATATTTTTTAACAAAATTTTTATAGATTCAATAAAGAATTTTGCTTATTATTATTGCCAAAATACAATAAATAATTTAACTGTTTCAGATAACCTATTTGCTTGAATTTCAGTACAAATACTAATAACTTGTGTTATTGTTTCAGTAAAATAATTGTTTGGAAATGTTGCGATTATTTATTAATGTTTTTCGTAAATAATATATTATTTTAATAAGAAAAATCCTGAAATTTTTTCAATAAAGAATTTGCGAATTTGAGTACTTGATTTTACGAATTTCGTGATAGGTCCTATTTTAGTAAAAAAAATACTTGACTTTATGAATTTGTGTAATGTAAATAGCCGAAAAATTTCGTATTCGGAACAAAGTGAAAAATTTTGACTTTGTCCCCAATCTTAAGCTTGTTGTCCCCAAAAAATCCCCATTTTTAAATTGAATTCCCTATAATTTTCCCCAAAATTTGTTCATCAAAAACTCACATGTCCGTCCGATACAAATATTTTCCATTGTTGGGTAATGTTTAATTTTTAAAAACCGCAATATCGGAATTTGATTTCAAATAAGCCATGCATATATTAATTAAGCAGCAATCGTAATTTAATTTTGGACAAGTTGGTACCTAGAAAGTATACAGTAAAGAATCATGATGAAATTTTCAGAGGTCGTCTCGGATTTTGTTGATTTTAAATAGGAAACTCATATGTCCGTCCGATACAAATATTTTCCATTGATGCACAGTGGTATAGGAAAAAAAAAAGATGGAAATAATTCGGTAACTTCTAAACGGTTAATCCGATTTTAATGAAATTTGGTATGCACAAAGAGGAGGTGTTGTCGAGTTTAGGTTTTGAATTTGGACCTTATAGGCCAACCAGGGGCCCGGCGGGGGGTCCTCAAATTAGGACACCTCGGCTATGTTAAATTTTTAAAACGATCCTATTTCTTCATTTGAGTTCCGATTTAAAAAAAATTTCGTATTATATGTAACAAATTTAAGAGTTAACCTTATGGATGAAAATAATAGTGCTACGTAAATTTTCTAAAAGATGTTGAGTTTTCCCTAATTAATTTGTCACTTAAAAAACATTAGGTAGGCATGTTATATATCAATGGAAAGGTAATTTTGTCTATTTTTCAAAACTGTATATAATTTTTGAAAATTAGAAAATTCGCGGAATACTTTTTTTTAAAAAAATTAAAAAATGTTTTTTATTCAGTTTTTGCGAAGACACAAATTTTTCAAATTGCAATAGAAATTTTATTTATGAATATTTTTTGATGAAATTTTACAGTTAGGTAGATTTTTTTACTCACAATCCAAAATTAAATTAAAATTTCGAATTTTCTTATTAGAAATCCCGGAATTCCCAAAAAAGTTTTAAAAAATCCCAAAAATGGGATTTTTTGGTTTTTTGCCTATTATATCCATACCAGGGGCGGGGTTATCGAAACCCGTTACAAAATGATTAAGAACATATTGGGTCATATAAAACAGGTCACTATAATTTGATATCGACTATGCGATTTGAGAATTTTTGCTCAAAATTGAATTTTCCATAAAAAATAGGGTTTTTTTGGATGGACCTAGTCCCCTCGGTATCAACAATTTTTAGATTTTGTTTCATTTATCGTATTTTATGTAAAGTCAGCTTTCCAAAAAGTATAAATTCTATATACATCTTCTTAGAAACTTTTTAGATAACTTAAAAAGAAAGAGATACTTTTTTCCCAAAAAAATGGCAAAAAATCGCCTTTTTTTAATTTTTTAAATTAAAATGCCTATAACTTTGGACTCAGTCATGATTTTTACATAATTCTTTCACTGCTTGTTATATAAACTTGTTGTTAAGCGAATAAAAAAAATGACGAAAATCGGGAATATTTGGACCCGCTATTATCAAAAAACTAAAGTAAGGACGGTAAAAATTTTAAAATTTTAATTTTCAAAGAGATAATTTACTGCTACGACGACATTTTTTATAGTGCTCGATGAGGAGATTCTATATATATTTTTTTAAATCGGAACTCAAATGAAGAAATAGAATCGTTTTAAAAATTTAACATAGCCGAGGTGTCCTAATTTGAGGACCCCCCGCCGGGCCCCTGGTTGGCCTATAAGGTCCAAATTCAAAACCTAAACTCGACAACACCTCTTCTTTGTGCATACCAAATTTCATTAAAATCGGATTAACCATTTAGAAGTTACCGAATTATTTCCCTCTTTTTTTTTCTATACCACTGTGTGATGGGCAATGTTTGATTTTTAAAAACCGCAATATCGGAATTTGATTCCAAATAAGCCCCCAGAATACAGTTAAAACAGCCATGCATATATTAATTAAGCAGCAATCGTAATTTAATTTTGATACCTAGAATGTATACAGTAAAGAATCATGATGAAATTTTCAGAGCTTGTGTCGGATTTTGTTGATTTTAAATAGGAAACTTCTCGAAAGCATATCTGACAGAGTTATTGAAATAGTTGGATCGCGAAGACGCACAGACTACATATCCGATTTATTATACTTGATTTTAAATTAATGGTTAGTTTGGAAATTTTTTTAAAAAAATTGTATTATTACACCGTGATACAATATTACATTTTTTATTGGAATTGAATATGATACTAGAGGTCATTTAGAGTGAAACTTCAAAGTACTTCAAAGTACTTTTTTAAGTATATACAAATTTATTAAAATATATTTACTGCCAATTTTTATTCAGTATGGGTATCAAATACACAGAAAAAAGCATAAATATTATGAACTGCTTTCATTGACTAAAGGGGGGGGGGGTATATTGATTTTGTCATTCCGTGCGTAACACATCGAAATATTGTTCACAGACCCTATAAAGTATATATATTCTGGAACCTAAGACGATCTAGCTATGTCCGTCCGTCCGTCTGTCTGTTGTTAGCACGATAGCGTCCACAAAAAAAGAAATATTGAGATGAAATTTTCCCAAAATATTTCTTATTGATCAGAAATGTTTGGTATTGAAAATGGGCAAAATCGGTCAACGATTTCACATAGCCCCCATACAAATGTACCCCCCGGAATATTGTGTAAAAAGCTTCAAACATTCACAAATTCGTTGTTTATGAAGCAAATGCCATAAAATTTCGCATAAGTCAGTTTTTTGACTTCGGAAATAAAATTCTGAATTATGGTGGACATAGGACCACAATTGGCCCTACCCCCCATATAAGGCCCCCTTTTGAAAATGACTATAATGCTGATTACTGGCTTAAAAATACGAATATAGCGATGAAATTCGACACACATAAGTTTCATGCGATCCAATATCTCTCTACCAAACTTTATGTGGATCGGTCCATAATTGACCCTACCCCCCATAGGGTCCCCTTCAGAAAATGACTTTAACGCTCATTATTGGCGTAAAAATACTATAGTCGTAAATTTTGACATAAGTAAGTATTAGGAGCCAAAACTTTTCCACCAAGTTTTATGTGGATCGGTCCTTAATTGGCCCTACCCCCCATTTAAGGTCCCCAGAAAATTACTTTAAAACTCATTTTTATCGTAAAAATAGGAGTAAAGCGATGAGATTTGACATAAGTAAGTTTTATACGAGCGAAAACCTTTCCACCAAATTTTATGTGGCTTAAAAATACGAGTATAGCGCTAAAATTTCACAGAAGTAAGTTTTATATGAGCCAAAATCTCTACAAAATTTTATGTGGATCGGTCCATAATTGACCCTACCCGCCATATAAGGTCCAGCTCATTATTGGCGTAAAATTACGAGTATATTATTGGCGTAAAATTACGAGGAACCGAAATCTCTCTACCAATTTTTATGAGGATCAGTCCACACAGAAAAAAATATGCACAATTTTTTTCTTAACAATCGTTTGCTTAAATTTAATTTCGATTTTTATAAATATTTTTATTTGGGTTTATAACGAATTTGTTTGATGTTCACACAGAAGGAAAATATTTTCTAACAAACACTTTATTGAAATAAATTTAATTTTCAGTAAATATTTTTACTGATTCAATAAATGTTTTTGTTTGAGTTTTATTTTTATGTCAGCATATGGAATACAACAATAAAACCAGTTTTGGATTGTACTAAAATGAATTGATATAATTCTTATTTGGTTTATAACATTTAATGTATAAGTGTTTCAGTTTTCACAGTACAAAATAATAGTTTCTAGAATTAGAAACGTTTTCTTAAAAATGTTGTAAGTATATATGTAATTTTTTGACTACTTTTGTTTTAAATATTTTTTGTAAAATTTTTGTTAAAATTTAGTATATATTTTTTAACAAAATTTTTGTAGATTCAATAAAAAATTTTGCTTATTATTATTGCCAAAATACAATAAATAATTTATCTGTTTCAGATAACATATTTGCTTGAATTTCAGTACAAATACTAATAACTTGTGTTATTGTTTCAGTAAAATAATTGTTTGGAAATGTTGCGATTATTTATTAATGTTTTTCGTAAATAGTATATTATTTTAATAAGAAAAATCCTGAAATTTTTTCAATAAAGAATTTACGAATTTGAGTACTTGATTTTACGAATTTCGTGATAGGTCCTATTTTAGTAAAAAAAAATACTTGGCTTTATGAATTTTTTGTTTGATTTTGAAATCCATTTTTTTCTGTGCATAAAAACCCCACCCCATATAAATTTCCCCTCAGCAAATGACTACAACGCGAAAAATACGAATACCGCAATGCAATTTGACATAAACTTATTTTAAGTTAAAATCTCTTTACCATACTTTATGAGGATCGGTCCATAATTAACCCTAGCCCCGTATTAGGTCCCTTTAAGAAAATGACTTTAATGATCATTACTGGCTGAAAAATAAAAGTGGATCTATGAAATTTGAAATAAATAAGGAACTGAAATCTTCCTACCGACATTTATGATAATTGGTCCATATATGTATAAATAATCGTACTCCCTATATAAATCAATATTTTTAATTCGAAAGAGCACTGTCAATAGTTAAACCCCCATTAATGGACCTCTTTCAAATATTACCCTGTTTTCATTAATATCGATATATAATAATAAAATATTCAAAATATCAAAGTTTATTTATATGGCAGTGATTTGATGGTGGGTATATAAGTTTCGGCATAGCCTTATATAACACTCTTACTTGTTCTATTTGTTAAAAAATTTTTGAAATTTTCTTTGGAAAATTGTTTATTTCTTTATGATTTTTAGATTGAAAACAATGAAATATGCGCCTAATATGCAGCATTTTCTGAAGAATGGATGTTTAGCTATATGCCAAAACTTTTCCACCAAGTTTTATGTGGATCGGTCCTTAATTGGCCCTACCCCCCATTTAAGGTCCCCAGAAAATTACTTTAAAACTCATTTTTATCGTAAAAATAGGAGTAAAGCGATGAGATTTGACATAAGTAAGTTTTATACGAGCGAAAACCTTTCCACCAAATTTTATGTGGCTTAAAAATACGAGTATAGCGCTAAAATTTCACAGAAGTAAGTTTTATATGAGCCAAAATCTCTACAAAATTTTATGTGGATCGGTCCATAATTGACCCTACCCGCCATATAAGGTCCAGCTCATTATTGGCGTAAAATTACGAGTATATTATTGGCGTAAAATTACGAGGAACCGAAATCTCTCTACCAATTTTTATGAGGATCAGTCCACACAGAAAAAAATATGCACAATTTTTTTCTTAACAATCGTTTGCTTAAATTTAATTTCGATTTTTATAAATATTTTTATTTGGGTTTATAACGAATTTGTTTGATGTTCACACAGAAGGAAAATATTTTCTAACAAACACTTTATTGAAATAAATTTAATTTTCAGTAAATATTTTTACTGATTCAATAAATGTTTTTGTTTGAGTTTTATTTTTATGTCAGCATATGGAATACAACAATAAAACCAGTTTTGGATTGTACTAAAATGAATTGATATAATTCTTATTTGGTTTATAACATTTAATGTATAAGTGTTTCAGTTTTCACAGTACAAAATAATAGTTTCTAGAATTAGAAACGTTTTCTTAAAAATGTTGTAAGTATATATGTAATTTTTTGACTACTTTTGTTTTAAATATTTTTTGTAAAATTTTTGTTAAAATTTAGTATATATTTTTTAACAAAATTTTTGTAGATTCAATAAAAAATTTTGCTTATTATTATTGCCAAAATACAATAAATAATTTATCTGTTTCAGATAACATATTTGCTTGAATTTCAGTACAAATACTAATAACTTGTGTTATTGTTTCAGTAAAATAATTGTTTGGAAATGTTGCGATTATTTATTAATGTTTTTCGTAAATAGTATATTATTTTAATAAGAAAAATCCTGAAATTTTTTCAATAAAGAATTTACGAATTTGAGTACTTGATTTTACGAATTTCGTGATAGGTCCTATTTTAGTAAAAAAAAATACTTGGCTTTATGAATTTTTTGTTTGATTTTGAAATCCATTTTTTTCTGTGCATAAAAACCCCACCCCATATAAATTTCCCCTCAGCAAATGACTACAACGCGAAAAATACGAATACCGCAATGCAATTTGACATAAACTTATTTTAAGTTAAAATCTCTTTACCATACTTTATGAGGATCGGTCCATAATTAACCCTAGCCCCGTATTAGGTCCCTTTAAGAAAATGACTTTAATGATCATTACTGGCTGAAAAATAAAAGTGGATCTATGAAATTTGAAATAAATAAGGAACTGAAATCTTCCTACCGACATTTATGATAATTGGTCCATATATGTATAAATAATCGTACTCCCTATATAAATCAATATTTTTAATTCGAAAGAGCACTGTCAATAGTTAAACCCCCATTAATGGACCTCTTTCAAATATTACCCTGTTTTCATTAATATCGATATATAATAATAAAATATTCAAAATATCAAAGTTTATTTATATGGCAGTGATTTGATGGTGGGTATATAAGTTTCGGCATAGCCTTATATAACACTCTTACTTGTTCTATTTGTTAAAAAATTTTTGAAATTTTCTTTGGAAAATTGTTTATTTCTTTATGATTTTTAGATTGAAAACAATGAAATATGCGCCTAATATGCAGCATTTTCTGAAGAATGGATGTTTAGCTATATGCTGAAGTTTTTTTATTTCATATTTTGTTTTCCAACATTTTTATTTATTTATCATAAAAATTCGCTAATATGTGATTATTTTTTAAAAAATGGAAGATATTAATAGGTAATGAATATTTATTGCACTTTTTTTATGAAAATCAAAAAAATGTGCAAAAAACAAAAAACATCTTTCATGTACAAATTCATACATTTTATGAACTTTTAATATTCTGAATGAAAATGGTTTGGGAAAAAAGTCATGTTCGATTCCAAAGAATAATAAGAAGTTGGACTATGACATTGTTTTACAACAATAACATTTCCCTCTCTTCACAGACGAGTTCTGTGTAAATTCAACACACTTGTGAGAACTCAATTCTCTCACAATACTTCAAAACTTTTTCGCGAAAATACCGGGATAATAGGACTTGAACGACGTTTTTTCACAAACACATAACTATTTTTTAATTTTTTACACAATTTTATCGCATTTAACAATCCGAAATATTTTTATTTTTCACAAACTAAAAAAATATTTTTTTAATTTTTTTGACAATTAATTTTTGTGTGTTGAAATTAAAATTGACAAAACAAAGTTGTATATTTTGGTATTGAAAATGAAAAAATTATTTAAAATAAACTTATTTTTTTGCAAAAAAAGAGATTTTAAGTCCGAAAAATATATTTATTAAATGTTTACTGATTAGATGTGGGCAAAATAAATTAAAAAATATGCGAATGTAGAAATTTAAATATTATTTATTTTTCCTAAAATTTTATGTACGATTTTATGTTTGGAAAGTGTGGTGAAAGTGGTTGGATCTCCAATACTAATACAAAAATTCTACCAATACATACTTAGAGTTAGGGACCGAATGACAACTCCTTTACGTACCAACTGACAAGCCCCAATTTCTTTATATTCTTTGTTTGATTCATTCAATTTATTACAAAATTCATTCCAGATATGAATAATTTTTTCTGTGTAAAAGAGGACAATCTCCGGAAATCAAATATATTTTTTGTTTTTATTTTTCAGGGCGAAAATTTTAAATAATATCCTTTGAAAATGTCATCCTTCATATCCTTGGGAATTTCCATTATAGTTTTTTTTAAATAAATATTGGTTAAAATTATTTTCTATAGCTTTATTATTTAAACCGTAAAAAATTATATTATTGCTCTAATATGAAAAAATTTATTTCTTGACAAATAAGGAAATGAATGTGAGTAAAATATTGGACATTACTTTTTGGACTGGAATAAAACCAAATTCGAGTGAAAGTAGAGATCGTATACAAAATTTTCTGATCCCTTTCCTTTTTTATGGATTTTAAACATTGAAGGATATAATTTTTCTTAGAAATTTGAAGGAATAATATATTTAAAGGACATCATTTACAATCTTTCAACTTTCAAATGAAAGCAATATATTTTTTAATTTCCAGATTTGATGCCCATATTGATATAGGGATAAAAACATTTAATTAAATGTTTAAATCCTCAACATATTGATGTCCTTTAAAAAGAAAAAAAATATCAGAAAGTGGAAAACTGAGTACACAGTTCTTCTGTATGCAATCTATGCTTTCACGAGTATTTGGTTTTGTTAAAATCCAAAAAGTAATGTCCAGTATTTTACTAACACAGATTTATTTATATATTTTTTTAGTGAATTAAGTAATAATGCTATAGGAACAATATTTAAGTATGTGGTAAAGAATGTATAAGGTTTCAATATACATATATTTTTGGGAGAAAATATATTGAAAATTCTCAAGAATATAAAGAATGAATTTTTAAAAGACATTTACACTTTTTCATCCTGAAAAGTTAAAACAAAATATAGTTTTATTTTCCATAGATTGCCCTCTATTATTTGATACCAATATTGACGAAAATATTTGATAGAAATATTTTAATACATTTTTATATCTGATATAAATTTTTAAATAATTTTGGAAATAATGCAAAATCTTAAATTCTTTTTATTAAGGGATTTATAATATGGTCGTAAAAATATATCATAGAAGAAAAAAATAAAAAATCGAAATAAACAGTTTTTTGCTCTCCTGAAAACTTGTATTATTTTCGATAGAGACTATTGAATATAGTCCCTCGATATACAAAAATCTGAATAGGACCATTGGGATCTCCAGTTTAAAATTTTTATCTTTGATGAACAAAAAGTACTAAAAATTTCTAACAAAAACAATTGAGAATGTTATATTCGGCTGTGCCGAATCTCATATACCTACTATCAAACCGTATGCCTAACATCATAATCACACATCAAATTAACTGACCGTTCTTCATAAATTGTTTTTAAAGATTTTGGTTCATATAGACATGTTAACATCGAATATCATCGCAGTACTCGCATTTTTATGTCAGTAATGAGCGTTAAAGTAATTTTCTGGAGGTAGGATTGTATGGGCGGGTAGGGTAAGTTATAGACACTTTCCGCATGAAATTCGGTAGGAAGATCTACGTTCCTATAAAAGTTTCTTATATCAAACTTCATAACTCTACACGTATTTTTAAGCCTGAAATGATCTTTAAACTAACTTTCTGAAGGGGACTATATATGCGGCTAAGGAAAATTATGGACCGACCTTCAATAAATTTGGTAGAGAGATTTTAACTTGTATAAAACTCATGTGTGTCGAATTTCATCGCTTTACTCGTAATTTAAGTAATGAGCTTCATTTTCTAAAGGGGATCTTATATCAATCATATGCCGATTCTCATAAAAGTCAGTACAGAGGATTTGGCTCATAAGAAAATTATTTATTTCGAATTTCATCCCAATACTCGTACTTTTAAGCCAGTAATGAGCGTACCATCACACAGTGGTATAGGAAAAAAAAAAAGAGGGAAATAATTCGGTAACTCCTAAACGGTTAATCCGATTTTAATGAAATTTGGTATGCACAAAGAGGAGGTGTTGTCGAGCTTAGGTTTTGAATTTGGACCTTATAGGCCAACCAGGGGCCCGGCGGGGGGTCCTCAAATTAGGACACCTCGGCTATGTTAAATTTTTAAAACGATCCTATTTCTTCATTTGAGTTCCGATTTAAAAATTGTTTTTAAAGATTTTGGTTCATATAGACATGTTAACATCGAATATCATCGCAGTACTCGCATTTTTATGTCAGTAATGAGCGTTAAAGTAATTTTCTGGAGGTAGGATTGTATGGGCGGGTAGGGTAAGTTATAGACACTTTCCGCATGAAATTCGGTAGGAAGATCTACGTTCCTATAAAAGTTTCTTATATCAAACTTCATAACTCTACACGTATTTTTAAGCCTGAAATGATCTTTAAACTAACTTTCTGAAGGGGACTATATATGCGGCTAAGGAAAATTATGGACCGACCTTCAATAAATTTGATAGAGAGATTTTAACTTGTATAAAACTCATGTGTGTCGAATTTCATCGCTTTACTCGTAATTTAAGTAATGAGCTTCATTTTCTAAAGGGGATCTTATATCAATCATATGCCGATTCTCATAAAAGTCAGTACAGAGGATTTGGCTCATAAGAAAATTATTTATTTCGAATTTCATCCCAATACTCGTACTTTTAAGCCAGTAATGAGCGTACCATCACACAGTGGTATAGGAAAAAAAAAAAAGAGGGAAATAATTCGGTAACTCCTAAACGGTTAATCCGATTTTAATGAAATTTGGTATGCACAAAGAGGAGGTGTTGTCGAGCTTAGGTTTTGAATTTGGACCTTATAGGCCAACCAGGGGCCCGGCGGGGGGTCCTCAAATTAGGACACCTCGGCTATGTTAAATTTTTAAAACGATCCTATTTCTTCATTTGAGTTCCGATTTAAAAAAAATTTCGTATATAGAATCTCCTCATCGAGCACTATAAAAAATGTCGTCATAGCAGTAAATTATCTCTTATAGTTTAGGAGATATTCGCATTTGAAAATTAAAATTTTAAAATTTTTACCGTTCTTACTTTAGTTTTTTGATAATAGCGGGTCCAAATATTCCCGATTTTTTTTCGCTTAACAACAAGTTTATATATCAAGCAGTGAAAGAATTATGTAAAAATCATGACTGAGTCCAAAGTTATAGGCATTTTAATTTAAAAAATTAAAAAAAGGCGATTTTTTGCCATTTTTTGGGAAAAAAGTATCTTTTTCTTTTTAAGTTATCTAAAAAGTTTCTAAGAAGATGTATATAGAATTTATACTTTTTGAAAAGCTGACTTTACATAAAATACGATAAATGAAACAAAACCTAAAAATTTTTGATACCGAGGGGACCAGGTCCATCCAAAAAACCCTATTTTTTTATAGAAAATTCAATTTTGAGCATAAATTCTCAAATCGCATAGTCGATATCAAATTATAGTGACCTGTTTTATATGACCCAATATGTTCTTAATCATTTTGTAACGGGTTTCGATAACCCCGCCCCTGGTATGGATATAATAGGCAAAAAACCAAAAAGTCCCATTTTTGGGATTTTTTAAAACTTTTTTGGGAATTCCGGGATTTCTAATAAGAAAATTCGAACTTTTTATTTAATTTTAGATTTTGAGTAAAAAAATCTACCTAACTGTAAAATTTCATCAAAAAATATTCATAAATAAAATTTTTATTGCAATTTGAAAAATTTGTATCTTCGCAAAAACTGAATAAAAAACATTTTTTAATTTTTTTAAAAAAAGTATTCCGCGAATTTTTTAATTTTCAAAAATTATATACAGTTTTGAAAAATAGACAAAATTACCTTTCCATTGATATATAACATGCCTACCTAATGTTTTTTAAGTGACAAATTAATTAGGGAAAACTCAACATCTTTTAGAAAATTTACCTAGCACTATTATTTTCATCCATAACGTTAACTCTTAAATTTGTTACATATATTAAAAAATTTTCAGGTATTATTTTTTAAACTGTAATGATTTTTACCCCTATAGGTCACTTTAATAGGTAGCTTATTAAAGTGACCTATTGAGGAAAAATTCATTACATAAGGATACGTTAGACATATTAGGTAGAATATCATAACCCTTTAAAAAATAATTTAATTTAAGTACCTGTAATTAATATATAAGACAGGTTTATATCTGTTTGTAATTATTTGTAATTTTCTAACCATGGCGATCGTACTAAAAAAAATGATTTGTGCTCCATTTTATTTGAACACTCTTCAGCTCCTTTTCAAGATAAAGTGAACTTCTTATTGAAATATATTGAAACTGCACATAAAAATAAAGTGGATAAAACTGATATATGTAAAATTGAAAATTTTATAAAATCAGTTGATATAAAACTGAAGAGTGTTCGGTATTCCATTGCTAAATTTCGATCGAAATTTTCTGATTGGCTGGATGAATGTGTAGAAGTTGCTATTTGCGTATCAACTGTTGGTGCTCCCTGTAAGCAGTATGAGGATTTGAGCTCAAAATCTAAGAGGAAAAGGTTATCAACTTCACTAGAAACCTTATCTAACGAAGAAGTTTCGGACACTTTTAAAGCAATGTTAAGAAAAGAAAAACAGCCTTTGGATGCCATAAAAATTGCAAATATTCTTCCAACCGCATCACCAAGACGACTGAAAAGAATTGTAAAGAGTATACCCACACCATCATCTGATACAACGTTCACTGAGGAAGAAGCTATTGCGCTTATGTTGCAGCTGGGATTAAGTCGTGATAACTACATAACGTTAAGAAAGGCGCTATCTGAAAAAGGAGTGGATGTTTTACCATCATATGACAAAATAAATGAAAAGAAGAAAAGCATTATACCACCTCCTATTGAAATAACTGATCGGAAGGCTGTTATTGGACTCGGCGCTCTACTCGAAAATACTGCTTTAAGGATTGCTTCTGACTTTTCTTCAGACCAACTAAAAAAAATAAATTCTTGTGATCTTCAACTCATTTGTAAGTGGGGATGTGATGGATTATCAGCACTCTCGGAATATAAACAAATCAACACAAGTGAATCATCTTCCGAGTATAAAAGTGTATTTATGGCATCGCTAGTTCCATTAAGAATTCGAAAGTATGCTGACAGCGATTCTCCATCAACCAGTTTCGATGATATTTGGAAGAATTCGACTCCAGGATCCAAAGCTTTTTGTAGGCCAATAAGCTTTGAGTATATAAAGGAATCCAAAACAACAACGCAAGATTTGATAAATCGTATTGAAGCAGAAATTAAAAACTTGGAACCTATAACAATCGAAATAGAAAATTATTCGTTTAACATGTCCTATGATTTAAAACTTACAATGATTGATGGGAAAGTTGGAAATGCCATTACAGGAACATCATCTACTTGGTACTGCTACATATGTGGTGATAAAAAATCAGAATTTTCGAATATTTCCAAGCAAAGATCAATAAATGAGGAAACATTACAATTTGGAATATCCCCCCTACATGCTCGCATACGATTTCTGGAACATTTTCTACATTTAGCATATGATTTAAAGTACAGAAGCATACCGGAAAATGCAAACAAAAGTGCAAATAACAATAAGGAGTTAATGGAAATGAGAGCCAGTGAGAAACGAAGAATTCAAGAGGAATTTAAAAAGCGGATGGGATTAAATATTGATAAACCACTCACAGGATATGGAAGCACAAACGATGGTAATACCGCTAGACGTTTTTTTAAACATTTTGAAACTACTTCCGAAATAACCGGAATTAGTATGGATTTAATTCAAAAGGTCAATATTATTCTAATGGCGATAAATAGCAAGCATAAAGTGAACGCAACAAAATTTGGAGAGTATTCTACAAAAGTTTCTAAATTACTTTTGGAATTATATCCCTGGAAAGAAATGACACCTACAGTTCACAAGATATTATGTCATGGAAAGGTCATCATAGAACATAATATTCTGCCTTTAGGAGAGCTTACAGAAGAACCCCAAGAATCGAGGAATAGAGACTTTAAGCATATTCATCAGTTTAGCTCAAGGAAGTGTTCTAGGCAGTCTCAAAATGAAGATATTTTTAATAATCTGATTCTATCTTCTGATCCTGTTTTATCTACTATAAGGAAACGTTGGATTTGCTA
>NW_023996010.1:0-68131 GCF_015586225.1 Lucilia sericata | reverse complement strand
GGAAAATACAATATACTAAGAAATTTACTCTGTGCCAAAAAATTTAATGATATTTTCCCCAATTTTACCAATTTTAAGAACTTAAGATTTTTTGAAAAGCGATATGTCAAAAGAAAGTGAATTTTTATGGATTAAAATGAGGTATTCAAAACTGTCGTAGCGTGAAAACTTCAAAGTTTATTTGCAGGAATAGAGAAAATACAATATACTTAGAAATTTACACTGTACCAAAAATTTCTATGATATCCCAATTTTACCAATTTTAAGAACATAAGATTTGTGAATAAGCGATATGGCAAAAGAAAGTGCTTTTCTTATGGATTAAAATGAGGGTATACAAAACTGTCGTAGCTTGAAAACGTCAAAGTTATTTGCAGGAATCGGGGAAATACAATATATATACTAATAAATTTACTCTGTACAAAAATTGTAATGATATCCCAATTTTACCAATTTTAAGAACTTAAGATTTTTGAAGAGGCGATATGTCAAAAGAAAGTGGGTTTCTTATGGATTAAAAATGAGGTATACAGAACTGTCGTAGATTGAAAACTGCCAAGTTATATTCAGTAATAGGGAAATACAAATATACTAAGAATTTACTCTCTGCCAAAAATTTTAATAATATCCCAATTTTACCAATTTTAAGATTTTGAATAAGCGATATGTCAAAAGAAAGTGCGTTTCTTATGGATTAAAATGAGGTATACAAAACAGTCGTAGCTTGGAAACTGTCAAAGTTATTTGCAGGAATATTGGAAATACTTTATACTATGAAATATACTCTGTACCAAAATTGTAAGATATCCCAATTTACCAATTTTATACAAAACTGTCGTAGCTTAAAAACTGTCAAAGTTATTTACAGGAATAGGGAAAATACAATTTACTAAGAAATTACCCTATACCAAAAACTGTAATGATATCCCAATTTACCAATTTAAGAACTTAAGGTTTTGAAGAAGCGATATGTCAAAGAAAGTGGGTTTCTTATGGATTGAGATGATTAAATGAGGTATACAAAACTGTCGTAGCTTGAAAACTGCCAAAGTTTTTTACAGGAGTAGGGAAATACAATATATGTACTAAGAAATTACTCTGTACCAAAAATTGTAATGATATTACCAATTTAGCAATTTTAAGAACTTAAGATTTTTGAAGAGGCGATATGTCAAAAGAAAGTGGGTTTCTTATGGTTAAAATGTCAAGTTATTTGCAGGAATAGGGAAAATACAATATACTAAGAAATTTACTCTGTACCAAAAATTTAATGATATCCCAATATTACCAATTTTAGGAACTTAAGATTTTTGAAAGCGATATGTCAAAGGAAAGTACGTTTCTTATGGATTAAAATGAGGTATTGTCGTAGCTTGAAATTGTCAAAGTATTTGCAGGAATAGGGAAAATACAATATACTAAGAAATTTACTCTGCACCCAAAATTGTAATGATATCCCAATTTGACCAATTTTATGAAATTAAGATTTTTGAATAAGCCATATGTCAAAAGAAAATGCATTTCCTATGGATTAAAATGGGTATACAAAACTGTCGTAGCTTAAAAACTGTTATTTGCAAATAGGAAAATACCTTACTAAGAAATTTACCCTGTACAAAAATTGTAATGATATCCCAATTTTATCAATTTTTATGAACTTAAGAAAGTGCATTTCTAATGATTAAATGAGTTATACCAAAACAGTCGTAGCTTGAAACTGTCGAAGTTATTGGGCAGGAATAGGGAAAAATCAAGATACTAAGAAAATTTACTCTGTGCACAAAAAATTTAATGATATCCCAATTTTACCACAATTTTAAGAACTTAAGATTTTTTTGAAAAAGCGATATGTCAAAAAGAAAGTGATTTTTATGGATTAAATGAGGTATTCAAAACTGTCCGTAGCGTGTGAAACTTCAAAGTTTATTTGCAGGAATAGAGAAAATACAATATACTTAGAAATTTACTCTGTACCAAAAATTCTATGATATCCAATTTTACCAATTTAAGAACATAAGATTTTGTGAATAAGCGATATGGCAAAAGAAAGTGCTTTTCTTATGGATTAAAATGAGGTATACAAAACTGTCGTAGCTTGAAACTGTCAAAGTTATTTGCAGGAATCGGGAAAATACAATATATATACTAATAAATTTACTCTGTACAAAAAATTGTAATGATATCCCAATTTTACCAATTTTAAGAACTTAAGATTTTGAAGAGGCGATATGTCAAAAGAAAGTGGGTTTCTTATGGATTAAAATGAGGTATACAGAACTGTCGTAGCTTGAAAACTGCCAAAGTTATATTCAGTAATAGGGAAAAATACAATATACTAAGAAATTTACTCTCTGCCAAAAATTTTAATAATATCCCAATTTTACCAATTTAAGATTTTTGAATAAGCGATATGTCAAAAGAAAGTGCGTTTCTTATGGATTAAAATGAGGTATACAAAACTGTCGTAGCTTGAAAACTGTCAAAATTATTTGCAGGAATAGGGAAAATACAATATACTAAGAAATTTACTCTGTACCAAAAATTGTAATTAATATCCAAATTTTACCAATTTTAAGAACTTAAAAATTTTGAAGAAGCGATACGTCAAAAGAATTGGTTTTCTTATGGATTAAAATGAGGTATACAAAACTGTCGTATCTTGAACACTGTCAATGTTATTTGTATGAATAGGGAAAATACAATATACTAAGAAATTTACTCTGTACCAAAATTGTAATGATATCCCAATTTTGCGAACTTAAGATCTTTGAAGAAGCGATATGTCAAAATAAAGTGCGTTTCTTATGGATTAAAATGATTAAAGTGAGGTATACAAAGCTATCGTAGCTTGAAAACTGTCAAGTTATTTGCAGGAATAGGGAAAATACAATATACCAAGAAATTTACTCTGTATCAAAAATTGTAATGATATCCCAATATTACCAATTTTAAGAACTTAAGATTTTTGAAGAAGTGATATGTCAAAAGAAAGTGCGTTTCTTATGGGTTAAAATGAGGTATGCAAAACTGTCGTATCTTGCAAACTGTCAAAGTTGTTCGCATGAATAGGGAAAATACATAATATTACCAATTTTAAGAACTTAATATTTTTGAAGAAGCGATATGTCAAAAAAAGTGCGTTTCTTATGGGTTAAAATGAGGTATACAAAACTGTCGTATCTTGCAAACAATATACTAAGAAATTTACTCTTACCAAAAATTGTAATGATATCCCCAATATTACCAATTTTAAGAACTTAAGATTTTTGAAGAAGCGATATGTCAAAAAAGTTGCGTTTTCTTATGGGTTAAAATGTGGTATACAAAACTGTCGTATCTTGCAAACTGTCAAAGTTATTTGCAGGAATATGGAAAATACAATATACTAAGAAATTTACTCTGTACCTAAAATTGTAATGATATCCAATTTTACCAATTTAAGAACTTAAGATTTTTTAATAAGCGATATGTCAAAAAAAGTGCGTTCCTTATGGATTAAAATGAGGGTATACAAAAACTGTCGTAGCTTGAAAACTGTCAAAGTTATTTGCAGGAATAGGGAAATTACAATATACTAAGAAATTTACTCTGTACCAAATATGTAATGATATCCCAATTTGACCAATTTTATGAAATTAATATTCTTGAATAAGCCATATGTCAAAAGAAAGTGCATTTCTTATGGATTAAAATGCGGTATACAAAACTGTCGTAGCTTAAATACTGCCAAAGTTATTTACAGCAATAGCGAAAGTACCATTTATTAAGAAATTTACCCTATAACAAAAATTGTAATGATATCCCAATTTTAATCAATTTTATGAACTTAAGAAAGTGCATTTCTTATGGATTAAAATGAGGTATACAAAACAGTTGTAGCTTGAAACTGTCAAAGTTATTTGCAGGAATAGGGAAAATACAATATACTTAGAAATTTATTCTGTGCCAAAAATTTTAATGATATCCCAATTTTACCAATTTTAAGAACTAAAGATTTTTGAAGAAGCGATATGTCAAAGAAAGTGAATTTCTTATGGATTAAAATGAGGTATTTAAAGTGTCGTAGCGTGAAACTTTAAAGTTATTTGCAGGAATAGAGAAAACACAATATACTTAGAAATTTACTCTGTACCAAAAATTTCTATGATATCCCAATTTTACCAATTTTAAGAACATAAGATTTTTGAATAAGCGATATGTCAAAAGAAAGTGCTTTTCTTATGGATTAAAATGAGGTATATAAAACTGTCGTAGCTTGAAAACTGTCAAAATTATTTGCAGGAATAGGGAAAATACAATATACTAAGAAATTTACTCTGTACCAAAAATTTTAATAATATCCCAATTTTACCAATTTTAAGAACTTAAAATTTTTGAAGAAGCGATATGTCAAAAAAATGTGGTTTTCTTATGGATTAAAATGAGGTATACAAAACTGTCGTATCTTGAAAACTGTCAATGTTATTTGTATGAATAGGGAAAATACAATATACTAAGAAATTTACTCTGTACCAAAATTGTAATGGTATCCCAATTTTGCGAACTTAAGATCTTTGAAGAAGCGATATGTCAAAATAAAGTTCGTTTCTTATGGATTAAAATGATTAAAGTGAGGTATATAAAGCTATCGTAGCTTGAAAACTGTCAAGTTATTTGCAGGAATAGGGAAAATACAATATACTAAGAAATTTACTCTGTATCAAAAATACATAATATTACCAATTTTAAGAACTTAAGATTTTTGAAGAAGCGATATGTCCAAAAAAGTGCGTTTCTTATGGGTTAAAATGAGGTATACAAAACTGTCGTATCTTGCAAACAATATACTAAGAAATTTACTCTGTACCAAAAATTGTAATGATATCCCAATATTACCAATTTTAAGAACTTAAGATTTTGAAGAAGCGATATGTCAAAAAAAAGTGCGTTTCTTATGGGTTAAAATGAGGTATACAAAACTGTCGTATCTTGCAAACTGTCAAAGTTATTTGCAGGAATATGGAAAAATACAATATACTAAGAAATTTACTCTGTACCAAAAATTGTAATGTTATCCCAATACTACCAATTTTAAGAACTTAAGATTTTTGAAGAAGCGATATGTCAAAAGAAAGTGCGTTTCTTATGGACTGAAATGATTAAAATGAGGTATACAAAACTGTCTTAGCTTCAAAACTGTCAAAGTTATTTGCAGGAATAGGGAAAATACAATATACTAAGAAATTTACTCTGTACCAAATGTATGGATTAAAATGAGGTATACAAAACTGTCGTAGCTTGAAAACTGTCAATGTTATGTTATGGGTTAAAATGAGGTATACAAAACTGTCGTATCTTGCAAACAATATACTAAGAAATTTACTCTGTACCAAAAATTGTAATGATATCCCAATATTACCAATTTTAAGAACTTAAGATTTTTGAAGAAGCGATATGTCAAAAAAAAGTGCGTTTCTTATGGGTTAAAATGAGGGTATACAAAACTGTCGTATCTTGCAAACTGTCAAAGTTATTTGCAGGAATATGGAAAATACAATATACTAAGAAATTTACTCTGTACCAAAAATTGTAATGTTATCCCAATACTACCAATTTTAAGAACTTAAGATTTTTGAAGAAGCGATATGTCAAAAGAAAGTGCGTTTCTTATGGACTGAAATGATTAAAATGAGGTACACAAAACTGTCTTAGCTTGAAAACTGTCAAAGTTATTTGCAGGAATAGGGAAAATACAATATACTAAGAAATTTACTCTGTACCAAATGTATGGATTAAACTGAGGTATACAAAACTGTCGTAGCTTGAAAACTGTCAATGTTATTAGCATGAAAAGGGAAAATACAATATACTAAGAAATTTACTCTGTACCACAAATTGTAATGATATCCCAATACTACCAATTTTAAGAACTTAAGATTTTTGAAGAAGCGATATGTCAAAAGAAAGTGCGTTTCTTATGGACTGAAGTGATTAAAATGAGGTATACAAATTTGTCTTAGCTTGAAAAACTGTCAAAGTTATTTGCAGGAATAGGGAAAATACAATATACTAAGAAATTTACTCTGTACCAAAAATTATAATGAAAGAAAGTGGGTTTCTTATGGATTAAAATGAGGTATACAAAACTGTTGTAGCTTGAAAACTGTCAAAGTTATTTTCAGGAATAGGGAAATACAATATACTAAGAAATTTACTCTGTACCCAAAATTGCAATGATATTCCAATTTTACCAATTTTAAGAACTTAAGATTTTTGAATAAGCTATATGTCAAAAGAAAGTGAGTTTCTTATGGATTAAAATGAGGTATACAAGCTTAAGATGAGGTCTACAAAACTGTTGTAGCTTGAAAACTATCAAAGTTATTTGCAGGAATAGGGAAAATGCAATATATTAAGAATTTACTCTGTACCAAAAATTTTAATGATATCCCAATACTACCAATTTAAGAACTTAAGATTTTTGAAGAAGCGATATGTCAAAAGAAAGTGCGTTTCTTATGGACTGAAATGATTATGAAATGATACAAAACTGTCTTAGCTTGAAAACTGTCAAAGTTATTTGCATGAATAGGGGAAATACAATATACTAAGAATTTACTCTGTACTAAAAATTGTAATGATATGCCAATTTGAAGAACTTAAGATTTTTGAAGATGCGATATGTCAAGAAAAGTGCGTTTCTTATGGATTAAAAGGGCGTTTCTTATGGATTAAAAGTGCGTTTCTTATGGATTAAAATTTTAAAAAATGAGGTATACAAAACTGTCGTAGATTGAAAACTGTCAAAGTTATTTGCAGGAATATGGAAAATACAATATACTAAGAAATTTACAAATATACTAAAAAATATACAAAACTATCGTAGATTGAAAACTGTCAAAGTTATTTGCAGGAATATGGAAAATACAATATACTAAGAAATTTACTCTGTACCAAAAATTTTAATGCTATCCCAATTTACCAATTTGAAGAACTTAAGATTTTTGAAGAAGGGATATGTCGAAAGAAAGTGCGTTTCTTATGGATTAAAATGAGGTATACAAAACTGTCGTAGCTTGAAAACTGTCAAAGTTATTTGCAGGAATACTAATGCTAAGAAATTTACTCTGTACCAAAAATTGTAATGCTATCCCAATTTTACCAATTTTAAGAACTTAAGATTTTTGAAGAAGCGATATGTCAAAGAAAGTGCATTTCTTATGGATTAAAATGAGGTATACTGTAAAACTGTTCTAGCTTGAAAACTGTCAAAGTTATTTGCAGGAATAATGATAATACATATTGAGGCGAGGTAAATCCTTTTCCCAATAGAGTAGGGTGTGTTTCCAAATAAAACACAAACAGGTTTTCTAATAAACCTTTATTGAGTTCTTACTTATAACTAACTTATTAACTAAAAAGCAATATTCAAGAACATAATTCTGGCAAAGTAAATAAAAACAGTAATATTGAAAAACGGGTCGCTATTTAAAGCGAATTAAGTTTGTTCATTGGGAACTAAATAAAAAATTACATTATCTCTTCGAAAAATTATTAAAAAAGAGAGAAAAGAAATGAAATGAAAAGTAAATTGTAAAAAAAAAATAAAATAAAAACACTCAAAAAAAAAAATGTATGAAATATGAAAAGAAAAATTAATTTGTTGAACAGGGTTCAACATACTCCCGCACTAAGATTTGTGGCAAATACAGCCATGCCACTGTCCGGATATAACCCATCCAAAAATGTAGCGTTGCGCCTTTGGAATTGTGGCAGCAGGTTGAATTATTTGGTGGGACATTATGGCGGCTAAAGTTTTTTGGCCAATAATACCGTCAACTTGGCGACATATTGCAAATTGTGGATGAGCTTTTGGAGTTATGGATTTGAAGTGTTCCTCTAGCTGCGGGTCTGTTATTGGTGGGGGAACAATTATATCCGCATCTTTTAACAGCATCTTCCAACGTGCTGTTGGGCCATAGTGTGAACGGGGTTCATATGTGGGGGCGATTTCGAATACACCAAACTCCTTTGTTCCCTGATAGCAATCAGGTGTAAATTCTGGGAACAAATTTGCCACACTTCTTATTAAAAAGGAAAATTCGCTTTTGGGTCCAATAACAAGTTGTGCACCTCTCAAGAGATGACCTGGAGTCAAGGAAGTAGTTCTGATGGGTTTTCGGTCAATGGGGACATTGGGCGCGAATTTAGTACAGCTTCTATTCTGATTAGTATTGTTGTAAATTCCTCGTACGTAAAATTGAGGTTACTAGCTACTTTCTTAAGATGAGATTTCATGCTTTTTACGGCAGCCTCCCAGAGGCCACCCATGTGGGGTGCATAAGGTGGGATAAATGACCAGGAGAATCTGTGAGCACTATATTTTTCTACGAGTGCTTTCTCAGTCTGTTTTAAGAATTCATTATGAGTTTTTAGAAGTGATAAACTGGCTCCAAGGAAATTTCTGCCATTATCCGAAAACATGGTTTTTGGAAAACCTCTACGTCCAACAAATCTGTCGAAACAAGCTAGGAATGCATCTGTCGAGAGATCTGAGCAAGCTTCCAAGTGTACTGCTCTCGTGGAGAAGTATACAAATATGGCAGCATAGCCTTTTATTAGTTTAGCGTTGCGTAAATTGGAGGATTTTAGGTTAAACGGACCGGCGAAGTCAACACCGGTATATGTAAACGGCAACGAAAAGTTTACTCTTTCCGGGGGGAGTGCGGCCATAATTTGATGTTGAACTTTATTTTTGTAGATAGTGCAGGTTTTACAATTTCTTCTACACTTTCGTACCAAATTTTTAACTCTAGGCATATAAAATCCTTGCCTTATAGCTCTCAGCATAATGTAGTGTTCCCCGTGAAGCAAAATCTTATGCGTGAATTCGACAAAAAGTTCAGCAAAGTATGATTTTTCAGGGATTATTACAGGATGGCATTCGTTGTAACTGAATAACTTAATCTACCTCCAACACGTAATAAACCATTTTTGTCCAGAAATGGATTCAGCGTTAGTAGACTTCTTTTTTGGTTTATAGGCCGTTTATCTTGAAGACATTCGTATTCTTTAGAAAGTAATGGATCTGAGCTATTAGGATCAAACGATTTTTCACAAATTGAAATTCCTTTGCTATAATAAAAGGTTCGGTTTCAAACAGACGTTTTCGAATGCGATTATTGAATCGAAAGCAATAACTAATAACTCTAAGGGTTCTGGCGAAAGACGAAAATCTTTTTATTATGACGTCAACATCAATTTCTTCGTGGGGAATGAGATTTTTGCTGCTTGTATCCACAAGTTTAGCTTTTAGATGAAACGTTGAAACCTTTTTTGTCTCCAAGTCGATTGGATCAAATTCTCGAGGTTTCGGCTAATATTCACAGGGCTGGGTTAGCCAGGTAGGTCCATGCCACCATATGTTACTCTCAATAAGTTCTTGTGGGGAACAACCACGGGTACCAAGATCCGCAGGATTGTCTTTCGTTCCTACATGTTTCCAATGACTATTACTGACAATACTTATGATTCTTGTTACACGATTTGCAACAAATGTTTTTAGGGTTTGTGGCGGTTTTTGTAGCCAACCGAGGACAATAGAGGAGTCCGTCCGCAAATGTAGTTCATAGGGGAACTTTGCATTTTCCATTATCCCTTTTGCTAACTTTGAGAGTAAGACCGCTCCACACAGCTCAAGTTTCGGGATTGTAGTCTTTTTTATTGGGGCAACTTTTGTTTTAGCTACTAACAAATTACAATTTATTTCTCCATGAGAAGTTGATGTTTGTATTTGATGAGTCGGTGTGAAATATACCTATCTAGGTATTCTCAGTGAAGAGATTTGTGGTAAATTTCGAAGAAATGTGTTCCATTTTACATGTATATGCGGTGGGACACCCTCATCCCAGCCTGCCTTAAGTTCCCATAACTCTTGCATCAAGAGCTTTGCTATTACCACAATTGGACCTAGCCAACCTAGAGGGTCAAATAACTTTGCAATAACTGATAAAATTTGCCTTTTTGTAGGGGAAGGCCAAATTTGGTTCGGTTCTACCACGTAATAGAAAAAGTCTGACTTTGCATTCCAGCGTATTCCCAAGGTTTTAATGGTGCTAGAATCATCAAACTTTAAGAAATCTTCATCAAGAAGATCCTCCCGGGCCAAGTTGTTCAGTAGGAAACTGTCATTGGCGGTTAAAGCTTGTTTAACTTGAGTTTGCTTTGACTTCGCTTCCACAAGACTATGTCCTCCAGACAAGATGTCATCCACATATATTTCATTTTTTAAAATCTCGGATGCTAGCGGAAATATTTGTTTGCAGTATTGTGCCAGAAATGGCGCACAATTCACTCCAAAAATCACTGTTTTCATTTGGAATGATTTCACAAAACTATCCGTCTCATTACGGAATAAAATCTGCTGATATGGGCGAACAGCTTCATGCATCAGAATTTGGCGGAACATTTTTTCGATGTCGCCGGTGAAGACGTATTTGTAATAGCGCCAACTAAGCACTATCTGCATCAAGTCGGATTGAAGCATTGGGCCTTGGTGAAGAACGTCATTCAATGAAAATCCACTATTAGTTTTCTTAGAGGCATTGAAGACTACCCTAACTTTTGTTGATTTACTTTCCGGTCGAATAACCGCATGGTGTGGTAAAAAATAAGAAAATTGTTTTTCAGATTTGTTTTCATGGGGAAATACTGGTTCTATATGATCCAAGTCGATATATTCTTGGAGAACTTTTCGATAATTTTTTTTAATTCAGGGTTTTTTTCGAGGGTTTTTTCCATTCTATAATATTGACCCAAAGCACTGTTCCTTGAAGGACCCAAAAAATATCGGTTGGAAACTGTTCTGTAGTAGACGTTTGGAAAAAGTTTTCACAAAATGAGTCTGCTTCAGTTATTAAATTATCCTTTTCGACCTCCTCAAGTTCCCAAAGCTTTTTTATTTGATCATGGAAAAGAAAACTTTCGGATGTAGATACCGTGGTTGGAAAAGCGTTTATATCAGACGTATTAACTGGTCCTGACAAGTACCAACCAAAATGAGACTAACTTGCTTCTAAATCACCAGATATATTTTGTCTCACACCCTCAAGGTTAATTAATGGCAAAAAATCACTTCCTATTATCATATCTATCGCTGCAGGCTGATAAAAATAAGGATCTGCGAGAGTTAAATTTTGTATTTTATCATAATTTTGGAGCTCAATAGGATGGGAGGGTAAAAACTTTGCTATTTTTTGGTGCTACTACTGCCAATATTTTGTTGCAAGTTGTTTAATTATCCCAAAATTTTTTTTTATACCACTAAACCACAATTATAATTTTTCTTTATTTAATTTGCATAGCAATTATTTCCTGGAGAAATTTTTGTTTTATTATTGTTATTTTATTTTTATAATGCCGCTTATTTTTATTCTTTTTATTTAACTATCCACCTGATTTATCAAACAATTAATTTCTCCAAATTAATTAAAAAGTACAAACTCACCGCTGTTTTATAATGACCCACAATTATTTTTGGTTGGGAACCTCTGTAGTTGATGACGTCACGCAACGACTGGTTGTTTATTATTTGTAGGCACCGGTTGATTTAATGATGTTGTTGTTTTTATATATTTTTTTTATATATTTTGCCGGTATTAGGTGGTGTGAAGATGACAATGCTATGGTTGATTAATTGTTGCATACGTTCATCTCTTTTTATTTTCTTTTACTTTTCTTGTGGAAATTCGTTAGTGGTGACAATTTTAGTGGTATAAATTTTAGTAGTTATTAGAGATGAAACAATTTAATGGTAATTTTAAATTGTAATACTTTTTTCATGTATTTTAACTGGATAATTTTAGGTTAAAAATACATATAATTTTGTTATTGTAAATTGTGGCTCTTTTATGTATGTAGTTATAATGATTCTTCTTTTTTTTTGCGTTTTTTAATTAGCCAGCCATTAATTTTTATTTTTCGAGAAAACAAAATGTCGTACAAAATAATTAATAAACACAGTACATACCTTTCTTTTTCAAAAGAAAGTGGGTTTCTTATGGATTAAAATGAGGTATACAAAACTGTCGTAGCTAGAAAACTGTCAAAGTTATTTTCAGGAATAGGGAAAATACAATATACTAAGAAATTTACTCTGTACCCAAAATTGCAATGATATTCCAATTTTAAGAACTTAAGATTTTTGAATAAGCGATATGTCAAAAGAAGGTGAGTTTCTTATGGATTAAAATGAGGTATACAAAACTGTCGTAGCTTGAAAACTGTCAAAGTAATTTGCAGGAATAGGGAATATACAATATGCTAAGAAATTTACTCTGTATCAAAAATTTGAATGATAACCCAATTTTACTAATTTTAAAAACTTAATAGAAAGAAAGTGCGTTTCCTGGATTAAAATGAGGTATACAAAACAGTCGTAGCTTGAACACTGTCAAAGTTATTTGCAGGAATAGGGAAAATGCATTATACTATGAAATTTACTCTGTATCAAAAATTGTAATGATATCCCAATTTTACCAATTTTATACAAAACTGTCGTAGCTTGAAAACTGTCAAAGTTATTTACAGGAATAGGGAAAATACAATTTACTAAGAAATCTACCCTATACCAAAAACTGTAATGATATCCCAATTTTAAGAACTTAAGGTTTTTGAAGAAGCGATATGTCAAAAGAAAGTGGGTTTCTTATGGATTAAAATGAGGTATACAAAACTGTAGTAGCTAGAAAACTGTCGAAGTTATTTTCAGGAATAGAGAAAATACAATATACTAAGCGATATGTCAAAGGAAAGTACGTTTCTTATGGATTAAAATGAGGTATACAAAACTATCGTAGCTTTAAAACTGTTAAAGTTAGGGAAAATACATAATATTACCAATTTTAAGTACTTAAGATTTCTGAAGCAGCGATATGTCAAAAAAAGTGCGTTTCTTATGGGTTAAAATGAGATATACAAAACTGTCGTATCTTGCAAACTGTCAAAGTTGTTTGCAGGAATAGGGAAAATACAATATACTAAGAAATTTACTCTGTACCAAAAATTGTAATGATATCCCAATATTACCAATTTTAAGAACTTAAAATTTTGAAGAAGCGACCTACCTGGCTAACCTGGGTTAGCCAGGTAGGTCCATGCCACCATATGTTACTCTCAATAAGTTCTTGTGGGGAACAACCACGGGTACCAAGATCCGCAGGATTGTCTTTCGTTCCTACATGTTTCCAATGACTATTACTGACAATACTTATGATTCTTGTTACACGATTTGCAACAAATGTTTTTAGGGTTTGTGGCGGTTTTTGTAGCCAACAGAGGACAATAGAGGAGTCCGTCCGCAAATGTAGTTCATAGGGGAACTTTGCATTTTCCATTATCCCTTTTGCTAACTTTGAGAGTAAGACCGCTCCACACAGCTCAAGTTTCGGGATTGTAGTCTTTTTTATTGGGGCAACTTTTGTTTTAGCTACTAACAAAGTACAATTTATTTCTCCATGAGAAGTTGATGTTTGTATTTGATGAGTCGGTGTGAAATATACCTATCTAGGTATTCTCAGTGAAGAGATTTGTGGTAAATTTCGAAGAAATGTGTTCCATTTTACATGTATATGCGGTGGGACACCCTCATCACAGCCTGCCTTAAGTTCCCATAACTCTTGCATCAAGAGCTTTGCTATTACCACAATTGGACCTAGCCAACCTAGAGGGTCAAATAACTTTGCAATAACCGATAAAATTTGCCTTTTTGTAGGGGAAGGCCAAATTTGGTTCGGTTCTACCACGTAATAGAAAAAGTCTGACTTTGCATTCCAGCGTATTCCCAAGGTTTTAATGGTGCTATAATCATCAAACTTTAAGAAATCTTCATCAAGAAGATCCTCCCGGGCCAAGTTGTTCAGTAGGAAACTGTCATTGGCGGTTATTTTCTTCATGGGGAAGCCAGCTGAGTTTAAAGCTTGTTTAACTTGAGTTTGCTTTGACTTCGCTTCCACAAGACTATGTCCTCCAGACAAGATGTCATCCACATATATTTCATTTTTTAAAATCTCGGATGCTAGCGGAAATATTTGTTTGCAGTATTGTGCCAGAAATGGCGCACAATTCACTCCAAAAATCACTGTTTTCATTTGGAATGATTTCACAAAACTATCCGTCTCATTACGGAATAAAATCTGCTGATATGGGCGAACAGCTTCATGCATCAGAATTTGGCGGAACATTTTTTCGATGTCGCCGGTGAAGACGTATTTGTAATAGCGCCAACTAAGCACTATCTGCATCAAGTCGGATTGAAGCATTGGGCCTTGGTGAAGAACGTCATTCAATGAAAATCCACTATTAGTTTTCTTAGAGGCATTGAAGACTACCCTAACTTTTGTTGATTTACTTTCCGGTCGAATAACCGCATGGTGTGGTAAAAAATAAGAAAATTGTTTTTCAGATTTGTTTTCATGGGGAAATACTGGTTCTATATGATCCAAGTCGATATATTCTTGGAGAACTTTTCGATAATTTTTTCTTAATTCAGGGTTTTTTTCGAGGGTTTTTCCATTCTATAATATTGACCCAAAGCACTGTTCCTTGAAGGACCCAAAAAAATATCGATTGAAACTGTTCTGTAGTAGACGTTTGGAAAAAGTTTTCACAAAATGAGTCTGCTTCAGTTATTAAATTATCCTTTTCGACCTCCTCAAGTTCCCAAAGCTTTTTTATTTGATCATGGAGAAGAAAACTTTCGGATGTAGATACCGTGGTTGGAAAAGCGTTTATATCAGACGTATTAACTGGTCCTGACAAGTACCAACCAAAATGAGACTAACTTGCTTCTAAATCACCAGATATATTTTGTCTCACACCCTCAAGGTTAATTAATGGCAAAAAAATCGCTTCCTATTATCATATCTATCGCTGCAGGCTGATAAAAATAAGGATCTGCGAGAGTTAAATTTTGTATTTTATCATAATTTTGGAGCTCAATAGGATGGGAGGGTAAAAACTTTGCTATTTTTGGTGCTACTACTGCCAATATTTTGTTGCAAGTTGTTTAATTATCCCAAAATATTTTTTTATACCACTAAACCACAATTATAATTTTTCTTTATTTAATTTGCATAGCAATTATTTCCTGGAGAAATTTTTGTTTTATTATTGTTATTTTATTTTTATAATGCCGCTTATTTTTATTCTTTTTATTTAACTATCCACCTGATTTATCAAACAATTAATTTCTCCAAATTAATTAAAAAGTACAAACTCACCGCTGTTTTATAATGACCCACAATTATTTTTGGTTGGGAACCTCTGTAGTTGATGACGTCACGCAACGACTGGTTGTTTATTATTTGTAGGCACCGGTTGATTTAATGATGTTGTTGTTTTTATATATTTTTTTTGCCGGTATTAGGTGGTGTGAAGATGACAATGGTTGATTAATTGTTGTATACGTTCATCTCTTTTTATTTTCTTTTACTTTTCTTGTGGAAATTCGTTAGTGGTGACAATTTTAGTGGTATAAATTTTAGTAGTTATTAGAGATGAAACAATTTAATGGTAATTTTAAATTGTAATACTTTTTTCATGTATTTTTAACTGGATAATTTTAGGTTAAAAATACATATAATTTTGTTATTGTAAATTGTGGCTTTTTTATGTATGTAGTTATAATGATTCTTCTTTTTTTTGCGTTTTTTAATTAGCCAGCCATTAATTTTTATTTTTCGAGAAAACAAAATGTCGTACAAAATAATTAATAAACACAGTACATACCTTTCTTTTTCAAAAGAAAGTGGGTTTCTTATGGATTAAAATGAGGTATACAAAACTGTCGTAGCTAGAAAACTGTCAAAGTTATTTTCAGGAATAGGGAAAATACAATATACTAAGAAATTTACTCTGTACCCAAAATTGCAATGATATTCCAATTTTAAGAACTTAAGATTTTTGAATAAGCGATATGTCAAAAGAAGGTGAGTTTCTTATGGATTAAAATGAGGTATACAAAACTGTCGTAGCTTGAAAACTGTCAAAGTAATTTGCAGGAATAGGGAATATACAATATGCTAAGAAATTTACTCTGTATCAAAAATTTGAATGATAACCCAATTTTACTAATTTTAAAAACTTAATAGAAAGAAAAAATTGTAATGATATCCCAATTTTACCAATTTTATACAAAACTGTCGTAGCTTGAAAACTGTCAAAGTTATTTACAGGAATAGGGAAAATACAATTTACTAAGAAATCTACCCTATACCAAAAACTGTAATGATATCCCAATTTTAAGAACTTAAGGTTTTTGAAGAAGCGATATGTCAAAAGAAAGTGGGTTTCTTATGGATTAAAATGAGGTATACAAAACTGTAGTAGCTAGAAAACTGTCGAAGTTATTTTCAGGAATAGAGAAAATACAATATACTAAGCGATATGTCAAAGGAAAGTACGTTTCTTATGGATTAAAATGAGGTATACAAAACTATCGTAGCTTTAAAACTGTTAAAGTTAGGGAAAATACATAATATTACCAATTTTAAGAACTTAAGATTTCTGAAGCAGCGATATGTCAAAAAAAAGTGCGTTTCTTATGGGTTAAAATGAGATATACAAAACTGTCGTATCTTGCAAACTGTCAAAGTTGTTTGCAGGAATAGGGAAAATACAATATACTAAGAAATTTACTCTGTACCAAAAATTGTAATGATATCCCAATATTACCAATTTTAAGAACTTAAAGTTTTTGAAGAAGCGATACGTCAAAAAAAAAGTGCGTTTCTTATGGGTTAAAATGAGGTATACAAAACTGTCGTATCTTGCAAACTGTCAAAGTTGTTTGCAGGAATAGGGAAAATACAATATACTAAGAAATTTACTCTGTACCAAAAATTGTAATGATATCCCAATTTTACCAATTTTAAGAACTTAAGGTTTTTAAGAGGCGATATGTCAAAAGAAAGTGGGTTTCTTATGGATTAAAATGAGGTATACAAAACTGTCGTAGCTTGAAAACTGTCAAAGTTATTTGCAGGAATAGGGAAAATGCAATATACTAAGAAATTTACTCTGTACCAAAAATTTTAATGATATCCCAATACTACCAATTTTAAAAACTTAAGATTTTTGAAGAAGCGATATGTCAAAAGAAAGTGCTTTTCTTATGGACTGAAATGATTAAAATGAGGTATACAAAACTGTCTTAGCTTGAAAACTGTCAAAGTTATTTGCAGGAATAGGGAAAATACAATATACTAAGAAATTTACTCTGTACCAAAAATTGTAGTAAAAGAAAGTGGGTTTCTTATGAATTAAAATGAGGTATACAAAACTGTCGTAGCTTGAAAACTGTCAATGTTATTGGCATGAATAGGGAAAACACAATATACTAAGAAATTTACTCTGTACCAAAAATTGTAATGATATGCCAATTTGAAGAACTTAAGATTTTTGAAAATGCGATATGTCAAAAAAAGTGCGTTTCTTATGCATTAAAAGTGCGTTTCTTATGGATTAAAATTTTAAAAAATGAGGTATATAAAACTGTCGTAGATTGAAAACTGTCAAAGTTATTTTTAGGAATATGGAAAATACAATATACTAAGAAATTTACTCTGTACCAAAAATTGTAATGCTATCCCAATTTTACCAATTTTAAGAACTTAAGATTTTTGAAGAAGCGATATGTCAAAAGAAAGTGCATTTCTTATGGATTAAAATGAGGTATACAAAACTGTCCTAGCTTGAAAACTGTCAAAGTTATTTGCAGGAATAGGGATAATACACTATACTGAGAAATTTACTCTGTACCAAAGAATAAACAAGAAGTGAAACGCTGTCATTTTTTTACAACAATAACATTATTCCCCTCGCACAGACTAGTGCTGTGTAAATCCAACACACTTATGAAAAACATAAACAAATAAAAAAATCAAATATTATTTTAGCACAATTATCAATTAAAAACTTTTTAAATATGTGTTTTTTTACCAGAGATATTTTTATTTTATTTTGTTTTCACTATAATCACAATTTTTCCATTGTAAATACAAATATTTTTACAAATAAAATATACAAATTTTTTAATTTTTTTGACATTAAATTTTTGGGTGGTGAATTTTTTTTTAACAAACAAGGTTGTTTTTTTTTCGTATTAAAAATAAGACTTAAATTAATACGAATTCATAATTCTTCCTAATACGTAGGAATATAGGAATACAGGTCATTTATGAACAATAAACCGGGAGTTTGTTGCCTTTTGCATGCTTTATGTATGGGAAAGGGAACAAACTTCCTGGTGTTTATTATTTGGAATAGTATCGACAACAATATACATATGTGTTTCTCAAAATAATTTTATGTAATTATCTGTCTTGTCTATACCCGAGCAAAATTACGTACATCAATACCCAACATACCCGGCTATGTCATACAATTTATATGGCTGTTTCATCTTTATTTATATTTCTAATGTATAATTTATATAATTGAAGTTTATGAACAGTGACTTATTTCTCTGTATTTTAAACAAAATTTGTGGTTGAGGTCAATTTTTTTCATAAGATACAAGAATATATATAATTATAATAATAAATCTCAAAATGTATAATGAAACTTAATTTTTGTCCGATAACTGACATATCTTTATATGTATACCCGGGTATGTTGGGTATTGATGTAAGAGGCAAAAGTATAAAATCGGTCATAAATCGGTTTAAAAAATATATATCTAACTAGTTTTTGGAAATTTTATAGGAAACATTACTCCCAAATTTCAAGTCGTTACGATATATAGATCTCGAGATATATCACTTCGAAAATTATAGCCGTTCGTATATGATGTAGTATATTTATTCAAAAGTTATTCTTGGAGTAAATAATTAAATAAATGATACCCACACTTTGCTTCTTTAGAAAAAATAAAGAACTTTTTCGAAATGAAACCAGCTAATTTTTTGAAGTTGATTTTTTGAATTTATTGCTGCTATAAGTAAAAATCTGAAGGTAGTGCAAAATCTGTCGGAATAATAAATACGGAACTGAAACTAATAAAAAATTCGAATAAACAAATTTTTATTTAAAAAAAATTATAACAATTAACACAAACGGGGATTATATTACATATATAAAGAATCACAACAATAACAAAAATGTAAATAAGGAATGTTATTATATAATATAAACAGAAAAACGCATTTCAAAACATAAATAACAAATCGGAACAACAAAAGCAATAAGAAAAAAACAATATTTTATTAAAATTAAATGTACAACCGAATTAATACAATAACAATTAAAGGACTAGATAAATTATTTAACAAACAGAATATAGGTATTTAAAGAGATTATTAATAAAAAAAATATAATATTTGATTATAAATAACAATGAATAACTATGAAAATATTAGAATCTTAAAAACTAGTTTCAAAAAGTACAATCAGTAATAGATAACAGTTAGCTATGTGTATAATAGTTAGTAGAATTATAAAAATTATAATTATAAAAAATTTAAACAATTATTATTAAATTATAAGTAACTTAAATAAATTACTTTGAGTATATGACAAGAGGGAAAAAGATGAGAACTATTATTTCAGACAAATCATTAGTAAAAAGTAAAAAACATATTATTGTACAAATAAATTTTATCTTGTAAGAATAGAGAATTCTAATTTTTATAAAATTTTAAAGAAACATATAAAAACTACAAATACCTTTCCTTGAACATTGAAATAAAAATTAAATCCTACAGAAATGCTAGTGAAATATGCAGTACTTAACAGTATAATATTAATGGAAATTATTTATATGTAATTACAAATATTCACTACTTTTATTACAAGTGCTTATATGGAATACTTGAGATATGCTTACAGGAAATTTTTACAGTGGTGGATAAAATAATAGACATGAAAATAAGAATGAAGTAAATGTATTGGAGGGATAATAACTATAATCATGTTAAGTAAAATGCAAAACTATATAAAAAATTAGATTACTTATAAAATATGTCTGTTAAAAATATATTTTAGAGAAAAATTACATATAAAATAGTGTTGATATATCTCACTTGCTTCAAAAATGTCATATCACAAAAATATAGATTTAAGTAAAAAGTTTTTTAATATGCTTTATTTTTTTAATAATGCTTAGAATATCTTCTATTCTCCTGTTCTACTTATAGACTGAGATAGTTTGTATTTAAAAAATTATTGAACATTTCCGTATATTACAAACTTGTTCCTATTGAAACCAATGATCATATACATATGTAGATCATTGTTTTCAATAGGATAATAAATGTGTTTTGAAAATATAACACTAAGTATAGAAAAATAACGAAATTCTAATATTAAGAAAGCATTTTTATAAAATTATAATTTCATTTTAACATAATTTATCCACCACTGTAAAACAAAAAATCAGTCCATAATGACAGTCATTGTAAAATTCTAATGGTCCAGATGCAATAGAAATGTCTCTTGATGATACATATGTATGTATGTTAATTATTCGGAAAACAACTGGGTTTGGAGATGAAAATAAAATTTCGATCCACAAAATGTTTATGATTGTTTTTGGGAAGAAATAAATGAGCATCAAGAAATACAAACAGGTTCAAAATTGTTCTAAATAATTGTGATGTTAAAGTATTAAAATATATATTTTCAAAATAATTTAAACTCACAAAGGGTTTTAGTCTTGAAACTAAACAATTTTGAAATTGATCAGGAAATAACAGTCACTTTACTTACAATATTAAAATTTCGAAATAAACTTTCTACTTCTGTAAACTCTTAAAAATAATGTTTGACTAATACTGCTCATCAAAAAACAAACTGAAATTTAAGGCAACTATGCCCTAAAGTAGAGAATACTATTTTAATACTTTTTTAATTGCTGCATCTCTATTGAAAAATTTTAAAACAAAATAAATTCTAGTCCTTATGAAGAGGTATACAAATTTTTCAGAATCCATATTTTCACAGCACTTATAAAGAGGAACATGTTTAAGATGTTCATATAAGTATTTTGATATATCTAATATGTGACAGCATCTATCTAAATGTTGAGTAAATTCATTAATCAATTGTTCTATGTACAAAATGAAATCATTTGGTGGCCTAACTAAATTATTTTTATTGAACTCTTTCTCTTGGGTAAATGTATATTATCGAATTGATAAACGCCATCGAATCTTGGTAAGTAACCGCATACATATGTAAACGCGTTTTCGCCCATAAAAATTGAGGCATCTAAATTAACGTCAGATGAAACATTTTCGGAATTATCTTCTGGTCTAGGAAGAAATTGAAATTCTTCACATTCGTTAGAAACGTTAGGAACTGAGTTTTCCTGTATACAACATGCGGAGTTTGAAATTGTTTGAGATGACTCATCATCATCATGGATTTCACAATTTCCCTCTTTTATTATGTTTAGAAAATTAATTCCCCACCTTTTTTGGAATAGACAACTAAACATTGTCGCAGTTACACTATTTGCGTTTCCACAACCCCTTCGAATTTGTCCAAAAAAATGCTGTAAATAATCCTGACATAAACGTCTAGTTGCTATAGTGTCAAAACCACAGTCTTTTAAATGCTCAAACAATTCAACTAGGGATTTATTGTTGAGAATCCAACCGTCAAGGTATGAAAATCTATTCGTAATGTCGCTATTCTTATTATCGATTACTTTAATAGTTTTAATTTTGTCTGTTGAATTTTTTAAAAAATTTATTTGATCTTCACTTCCACAAAACAAATCCTTTCCAGATGAAATTTTTGGGTTTGGGTAAATTATTAAAAAGATGGAGATATTGGGAGGTATTAGGCATAGTTGGTGCCTTAGAGCAATCTACTAGACCGGATGAATATAGTGTATTCATTGCGGAAACCACTGTCTTACTAAAAACTTGAGTAGCAAGACGAACTTTCATACTTTGAAGTCTATGGGGTTTTATGTGTATATCAGTTATTTTAGGAGCACACCTAATATCTAAATTCGAATCAATATCATAAAAATATTCAATATCCTTCCAACTTACTACATAGTCTTCAAAAAATACATTATTTTTAGGATTAGCTTAACAATTTCTAGTACTTTTTATTAAATGTGGAGTATCATGCATGACAAATATTTTTTTTGAATTGACTGTAAAGTAGGGTGTCTCTGGCGAAACATTTAATAATTTAAATAAACTAACAAAGTTCCTTCCCTGGTCGCTTACAAAATGAATAGGTTTAAGACCAGTACTTTGTAAGCCTTCAATAACTTCAAAAAGATATTTTTATTACTTGAGCATTACAACTATTGTGAACAAAGTAGTAACAAACTGGTTGTTTCCAAGACTGTCCACCTATTCCTTGAACAAAAAAAAACCATTACACTAGTGGCTATTCTCGACGTTCTATTTCCATTACCATAGTCTTCTAACCCAATTATTTTATCATAATACATATGAACCTTCAGAGACATTTCATCACAACATAGAGTAACGTACTTTTGTTCGTCAGTTAAGTCGTTTGTCCTCATCTGTAATAACTGAAGATGGGACTTTTCCAGTCCAGGACTTTTAGGCCATTCCGAGGCAAATTCGTGCAGTGTCCTAGTGTCCGGCAAGTCAAGGTCTGTTTTTAAATACCTGTAGCACATTGGTGACAAGAAGTATATCCCTAAAGCAAATGTTTTCATTTTTGCATCAAATCTTTTAGAATGTGGATTTTTACCAACATTTTTAGTGCATTTTCAATTAAAACATTTAAATTTGGATTAATAACTTGTAGCTTTTTTTCTAAATTATTTTCTGTTTCTTTCAATTCCTTTTCTAATTCATCTATTCTCTGAAAATATTTTCTATTAATTCCTTTTAATATATTAATTTGTTTTTCTAAATTGTTTTTCCACCATATTGGAATTTAGTTTGTAGAATTTTATTTTCTTTCTCATCTTTTTCCCGCCTTAATTCTTCTATATTTTGTTTTAAACTATTATTTTCTAATAATAAATGTTCTATTCTAGATTGCAATGTTTTTATATAGTTTCTTAAACTATAGTTACATATACAATTGTCAGTATCATCATTCTTATTATTATTATTATTATTATTATTATTATTATTATTATTATTATTATTATTATTATTATTATTATTATTATTATTATTATTATTATTATTATTATTATTATTATTATTATTTTATTATTATTATTATTGTTATTATTATTATTATTATTATTGATTATTATTATTATTATTATTATTATTTTATTATTCTTATTATTATTATTATTATATTATTTATTATTATTCTTCTTTATTCTTATTCTTATTATTATTATTCTTCTTATTCTTATTATTATATTCTATCTTATTATTCTTATTATTATTATTCTTATTATTATTATTATTTTTATTATTATTATTGTTATTATTATTATTACTTGTTAAGCTTAAACATTTCTTTTTAAGAGGGGGAGAATCTGATTCCTCGAATAAGTTTTGACCGGGTACAGCAAATTTTGTTAAATGTTTGTTAGCAAACATTAAATCGGAAAAGTGGTTTGAGTAAACATAAAAATTTTCACTTGAATTCATTATATTTAAATTTGTAACCCATTCTTTTCGTCTAAAAATGATTTAACAAATATTTTAATTAAGTACATACTATATCTAAATTGTGGAATATAGTTTTAATAAATTGTTTATGATATTTTATACTGGCGCATGAGTAATATTATATTATATGTTTATATGTATAGTGGCGTATGACTAATGTTATATGAATGTATATATCGCTCATTTACTACTCATTTACAAGCATAATACAAAATTCGGGTTTTTTAACTGAAATTGTATCAAATTTCAAATATTTCTATTATTTTCGGTGAGATCGATTTCTTGTTGTAAACGTAAAAATGAAAACTCATGTTTTCAGGAAAATTAGATAAATAATAATTAAATTTCAATTTGTATGACATACATATTAAACTCTACTATCTGAATCTGGTTTAATTTTTCAAATCCCTTGTTTTGTTTAAAAATTCTTTAAAAAATAGTTAAATGTCAAAAGCCTTTTTTCTCGAAACTATTTTTTTTTATTATGGCGGTCTTGTAGTAAATGAGCGATATACACTGTCAAAATTTGAATCACATCCGTGGTTTCATTCAAAAAGTTTAAGCGTTGAGGCGTGTGGCTAAATGATTAATATTTCCATGGGTAACAAACAGAAGCGCAAACCCATAATACCCTTCCTATTATAGTGGTTTAGGGTATAAAAATAACACAAAAGAGTTAATTTTAATTTAAAACATTTTTATTCGATAAATAAATACATAATTAAGTAAATACAAAAAAATCAATACATAGCAAAATATTTAAATAAACTTTTGGGAATAAGTCAACAACGGCTGTTGAAAAGTACTTATACCCATTTTGTTGAAAATACATCTCGCCTTTTAATCCAAAAATAAGTATCATCACTGAAAAGGCCAGTACCACAACACATCGTCCTTAATTCGCGCGAGCCGAAGACTTAAATTAAAGACTTAAAAAGTTGACTCAATTTTCTATCCATTGATATCCCAGCAAAAAAAGTGTGAAAAAGATGTAGTATCTTCATCACAACTATCCAGCTTAATATTCTAAGAGATTGTTCCCTTATCCCACAATAGTGTGATGTTGTATAATTAGTGTCCATCGAAATCCATACTTCATAATATATTTTAAGTAATTTTAAATAATAATGAGGTTTTTTCGCAAAAATAAACAAACAAATTAATCACAAAATTATCTTAATCATTTATTGAAAATTTTTTCTTTTAAACAAATTATTTTTTTACGTTTTATTTGATTGATTGGCCGTGGTGAATATAAGTCAGATTTGAAATTTTAGTACTTTTTGCAACAGCAAAAATAAAAAAGTATTATTTTTTTATAACGTTTATAACAAAAGAAGAACAAAATACGAAAATCTATACCAAATATTTGATAAAGCAAATAAATAATTTATAATAACATAACACATAATTTAAAATATTCAGAAATTTTTTTTTAAAAAATACGTTTTTTTTTGTAAATTTTAATACAAATATGTATGTAATTAGTAGTGTGGTGGATCCGGTTTTACACCAACACAACTTCATATTATTTTACTAACACATTCATAGAGTTAGGTACCGGATGACAGTAGACTTAGGTACTTTTGACAACAGTTTCATTTCTTATTTATTCTTTGCTCTGTACCAAAAATTTTAATGATATCCCAATTTTACCAATTTTAAGAACTTAGAATTTTTGAAGAAGCGATATGTAAAAAGAAAGTGGGTTTCTTATGGATTAAAATGAGGTATACAAAACTGTCGTAGCTAGAAAACTGTCATAGTTATTTTCAGGAATAGGGAAAATACAATTTACTAAGAAATTTACCCTATACCAAAAACTGTAATGATATCCCAATTTTACCATTTTTAAGAACTTTAGGTTTTTGAAGAAGCGATATGTCAAAAGAAAGTGGATTTCTTATGGATTAAAATGAGGTATACAAAACTGTCGTAGCTAGAAAACTGTCAAAGTTATTTTCAGGAATAGGGAAAATACAATATACTAAGAAATTTACTCTGTACCCAAAATTGCAATGATATTCCAATTTTACCAATTTTAAGAACTTAAGATTTTTGAATAAGCGATATGTCAAAAGAAGGTGAGTTTCTTATGGATTAAAATGAGGTATACAAAACTGTCGTAGCTTGAAAACTGTCAAAGTAATTTGCAGGAATAGGGAAAATACAATATGCTAAGAAATTTACTCTGTACCAAAAATTTGAATGATAACCCAATTTTAATAATTTTAAAAACTTAATAGAAAGAAAGTACGTTTCTTATAGATAAAAATGAGGTACACAAAATAGTCGTAGCTTGAAAACTGTCAAAGTTATTTGCAGGAATAAGGAAAATGCAATATACTATGAAATTTACTCTGTACCAAAAATTGTAATGATATCCCAATTTTACCAATTTTACACAAAACTGTCGTAGCTTAAAAACTGTCAAAGTTATTTACAGGAATAGGGAAAATACCATTTACTAAGAAATTTACCCTATACCAAAAACCTTAAGTTTTAAGAACTTAAGGTTTTTGAAGAAGCGATATGTCAAAAGAAAGTGGGTTTCTTATGGATTAAAATGAGGTATACAAAACTGTCGTAGCTAGAAAACTGTCAAATTTATTTTCAGGAATAGGGAGAATACAATATACTAAGCGATATGTCAAAGGAAAGTACGTTTCATATGGATTAAAATGAGGTATACAAAACTATCGTAGCTTGAAAACTGTTAAAGTTATTTGCAGGAATAGGGAAAATATAGCTTGAAATAGCTTGAAAACTTTCATAGTTATTTTCAGAAATTTTCCCTGTACCAAATATTTGAATAATATCCCAATTTTAAGAACTTAAGATTTTTGAATAAGCGATATGTCAAAAGAAAGTGCGTCTCTTATGCATTAAAATGAGGTATACAAAACTGTCGTAGCTTGAAACTGTCAAAGTTATTTGCAGGAATAGGGAAAATGCAATATACTATGAAATTTACTCTGTACCAAAAATTGTAATGATATCCCAATTTTACCACTTTTATACAAAACTGTCGTAGCTTGAAAACTGTCAAAGTTATTTACAGGAATAGGGAAAATACAATTTTCCAAGAAATTTACCCTATACCAAAAACTGTAATGATATCCCAATTTTACCAATTTTAAGAACTAAAGATTTTTGAATAAGAGATGTCAAAAGAAAGTGCGTTTGTAATGGATTGAAATTATTAAAATGAGGTATACAAAACTGTCATAGGTTGAAAACAGTCAAAGTTATTTGTAGGAATAGGGAAAATACAATATATGTACTAAGAAATTTACTCTGTACCAAAAATTGTAATGATATCCCAATTTTACCAATTTTAAGAACTTCAGATTTTTGAAGAAGCGATAAGTTAAAAGAAGTGGGTTTCTTACAGATTAAAATGAGGTATACAAAACTGTCGTAGCTTGAAAACTGCCAACTGTTGAAAACTGTTTGCAGCAATAGGGAAATACAATATACTAAGAAATTTACTCTGTGCCAAAAACTTTAATGATATCCCAATTTTACCAATTTTAAGAACTTAAGATTTTTGAATAAGCGATATGTCAAAGAAAGTGCATTTCTTATGGATTAAAATCAGGTATACAAAACTGTCGCAGCTTGAAAACTGTCAAAGTTATTATCAGGAAAAGGGAAAACACAATATACTAAGAAATTTACTCTGTACCAAAAATTTTAATGATATCCCAATTTAACCAATTTTATGAACTTAAGATTTTTGAATAAGCGATATGTCAAAAGAAAGTGCGATTCTTATGGATTAAAATGAGGTTTACAAAACTGTCGTAGTTTGAAAACTGTCAAAGTTATTTGCAGGGTTTCTTACAGATTAAAATGAGGTATACAAAACTGTCGTAGCTTGAAAACTGTCAAAGTTATTTGCAGGAATAGGGAAAATACAATATACTAAGAAATTTACTCTGTACCAAAAATTTTAATGATATCCCAGTTTTACCAATTTTAAGAACTTAAGATTTTTTAAGAAGCGATATGTCAAAAGAAAGTGCTTTTCTTATGGATTAAAATGAGTTTTACAAAACTGTCGTAGCTTGAAAACTGTCAAAGTTATTTGCAGGAATAGGGAAAATACAATATACTAAGAAATTTACTCTGTACCAAAAATTGTAATGATATCCCAATTTTACCAATTTTAAGATTTTTGAATATGCGATATGTCAAAAGAAAGTGAGTTTCTTATGGATTAAAATGAGGTATACAGAACTGTCGTAGCTTGAAAATTGTCAAAGTTATTTGCAGGAATAGGGAATATAAAATATATGTACTAAGAAATTTACTCTGTACCAAAAATTGTAATGATATCCCAATTTTACCAATTTTAAGAACTTAAGATTTTTGAAGAGGCGATATGTCAAAAGAAAGTGGTTTTCTTACGGATTAAAATGAGGTATACAAAACTGTCGTAGCTTAAAAACTGTCAAAGTTATTTGTAGGAATAGGGAAAATGTAATATACTAAGAAATTTACTCTGTACCAAAAATTTTAATGATATCCCAGTTTTACCAATTTTAAGAACTTAAGATTTTGAAGAATCGATATGTCAAAAGATAGTGGGTTCTTATGGATTTATGAACTTAAGAAAGTGCATTTCTTATGGATTAAACTAAGGTATACAAAACAGTCGTAGCTTGAAACTGTCAAAGTTATTTGCAGGAATATGGAAAATACAATATACTAAGAAATTTACTCTGGACCAAAAATGTTTATGATATCCCAATTTTACCAAATTTAAGAACATAAGATTTGTGAATAAGCGATATGTCAAAAGAAAGTGCTTTTCTTATGGATTAAAATGAGGTATACAAAACTGTCGTAGCTTGAAAACTGTCAAAGTTATTTGCAGGAATCGGGAAAATACAATATATATACTAATAAATTTACTCTGTACCAAAAATTGTAATGACCAATTTTACCAATTTTAAGAACTTAAGATTTTTGAAGAGGCGATATGTCAAAAGAAAGTGGGTTTCTTATGGATTAAAATGAGGTATACAGAACTGTCGTAGCTTGAAAACTGCCAAAGTTATATTCAGGAATAGGGAAAGTACAATATACTAAGAAATTTACTTTCTACCAAAAATTTTAATAATATCCCAATTTTACCAATTTTAAGATTTTTGAATATGCGGTATGTCAAAAGAAAGTGCGTTTCTTATGGATTAAAATGAGGTATACAAAACTGTTGTAGCTTGAAAACTGTCAAAATTATTTGCAGGTATAGGGAAAATACAATATACTAAGAAATTTACTCTGTACCAAAAATTGTAATAATATCCCAATTTTACCAATTTTAAGAATTTAAGATTTTTGAAGAAGCGATATGTCAAAAGAAAGTACGTTTTTTATGGGTTAAAATGAGGTATACAAAACTGTCGTAGCTTGAAAACTGTCAATGTTATTTGTATGAATAGGCAAAATACAATATACTAAGAAATTTACTCTGTACCAAAAATTGTAATGATATCCCAATTTTACGAACTTAAGATTTTTGAAGAAGCGATATGTCAAAATAAAGTGCGTTTCTTATGGATTAAAATGATTAAAATGAGGTATACAAAGCTATCGTAGCTTGAAAACTGTCAAAGTTATTTGCAGGAATAGGGAAAATGCAATATACTAAGAAATTTACTCTGTATCAAAAATTGTAATGATATCCCAATATTACCAATTTTAAGAACTTAAGATTTTTGAAGAAGCGATATGTCAAAAGAAAGTGCGTTTCTTATGAGTTAAAATGAGGTATACAAACCTGTCGTATCTTGCAAACTGTCAAAGTTATTTGCAGGAATAGGGAAAATACAATATACTAAGAAATTTACTCTGTACCAAAAATTGAAATGATATCCCAATATTACCAAATTTAATAACTGTCAAAGTTATTTACAGGAATAGGGAAAATATTATTTACTAAGAAATTTACTTTGTACAAAAAATTTTAATGATATCCCAATTTTATCAATTTTATGAACTTAATATTTTTGAATAAGCGATATGTCAAAAGAAATTGCATTTCTTATTAATAAAAATGAGGTATACAAAACTGTCGTAGCTTGAAAACTGTCAAAGTTATTTGCAGGAATAGGGAAAATTCAATATACTAAGAAATTTACTGTGTACCAAAAATTTTAATGATATCCCAATTTTACCAATTTTAAGAACTTAAGATTTTTGAAGACGCGATATGTGAAAAGAAAGTGGGTTTCTTATGGATTAAAATGAGGTATACAAAACTGTCAAAGTTATTTGCAGGAATAGGGAAAATACAATATACTAAGAAATTTACTCTGTACCAAAAATTGTAATGATATCCCAATTTTACCAATTTTAAGAACTTAAGATTTTGAAGAGGCGATATGTGAAAAGAAAGTGGGTTCTTATGGATTAAAATGAGGTATACAAAACTGTCGCAGCTTGAAAACTGTCAAAGTTTTTTGCATGAATAGGGAAAATACAATATACTAAGAAATTTACTCTGTACCAAAAATTGTAATGACATCCCAATTTGAAGAACTTAAGATTTTTGAAGATGCGATATGTCAAAAAAAGTGCGTTTCTTATGGATTAAAAGTGCGTTTCTTATGGATTAAAATTTTTAAAATGAGGTATACAAAACTGTCGTAGATTGAAAACTGTCAAAGTTATTTGCATGAATAGGGAAAATACAATATACTAAGAAATTTATTCTGTAGCAAAAATTGTAATGATATGCCAATTTGAAGAACTTAAGATCTTTGAAGATTCGATTTGTCAAAAAAGTGCGTATCTTATGGATTAAAAGTGCGTTTCTTATGGATTAAAATTTTAAAAAATGAGGTATACAAAACTGTCGAAGATTGAAAACTGTCAAAGTTATTTGCAGGAATATGAAAATACAATATACTAAGAAATTTACTCTGTACCAAAAATTTTAACGCTATCCCAATTTTAAGAACTTAAGATTTTTGAAGAAGGGATATGTCAAAAGAATGTGCGTTTCTTATGGATTAAAATGAGGTATGAGCTTGAAAACTGTCAAAGTTATTTGCAGGAATACTAATACTAAGAAATTTACTCTGTACCAAAAATTGTAATGATATCCCAATTTTACCAATTTTAAGAATTTAAAATTTTTGAAGAAGCGATATGTTAAAAGAAAGTGCTTTTCTTATGAGGTATACAAAACTGTCCTAGCTTGAAAACTGTCAAAGTTATTTGCAGGAATATGGAAAATAAAATATACTAAGAAATTTACTCTGTACCAAAAATTTTAATGATATCCCAATTTTACCAATTTTAAGAACTTAGAATTTTTGAAGAAATGATATGTAAAAAGAAAGTGAGTTTCTTATGGATTAAAATGAGGTATGCAAAACTGTCGTAGCTAGAAAACTGTTACAGTTATTTTCAGGAATAGGAAAAATACAATTTACTAAGAAATTTACCCTATACCAAAAACTGTAATGATATCCCAATTTTAAGAAATTAAGAACTGTCAAAGTTATTTACAGGAATAGGGAAAATGCCATTTACTAAGAAATTTACCATATACCAAAAATTGTAATGATATCCCAATTTTATACAAAACTGTCGTAACTTGAAAACTGTCAAAGTTATTAACAGGAATAGGGAAAATACAATTTACTAAGAAATTTACACTATACCAAAAATTGTAATGCTATCCCTATTTTACCAATTTTAAGAACTTTAGTGTTGAGGTGCCGAATTGCCCTCGGGATGTCCTGGTGGTGGACTCCTTTTAGACTTCCAAAGAGTTGGCCAAGTGCCTTTCACTTGGCGCTGGTGAAAATACAAAAACAAAAACACAGGATTTGAGGTTGGTTTTTAACTATATAAAAACAAACACTTTCCTTTTATTTTTTCCTCTAATTTGTATACAATTTATTTCACAATTTATTTAATCCGAATGGCTTGATATAAATCAAATTTTTAATAATTAATTTAATTTTATATAAAATTCAAAATTTAACAAATATTTTATTTATTTATAATTAAAAAACTAAACTTTTCCTTACGATGGCCGAACAACGAATAAACAAACCGCCAAAAGGTATGTGAAGCTTAAGCTAAAACGAATATATAGCTTAAAAGCATCAGCTGATAACAACAGCGCCTCTAGTTGCCTTTTTCTTCAAAAGGTTTTGGCAACGTCACCATCTGACGCAAACCAGGGATGGACAAACTTCTTTTCAAACCTGAACATCCCGGCCTCCTGGCAGTACTGCAATCCAAAAATCCATTGCTATTTAATAAAATAAAATAAAGAAATAAAACAAACCAAAATTATTAACTCTTGATTCGAAAACAATATTCCAAATCCAAATAAATTGTAACGATACGTAGTTACTTATCCAAAAAGTACTGCAAAGGATTTCCAAAGTCTTCTATATCATCTCGAGTATCACGATCTATTGACACAAACTGGTCTCTCGTAGACAGTACATTGGACTAGAGGGGTACTGGTAACAAATAAACCAGACCTCCAACTAGATTAGACACATTCGGAACCATGGTTACCACAAAGAATTCCATTCTATTGTAAACGTACATACGTTGTATGAAGGTACCAACATGGTTCCTGCGACGGTGCTCCCTTTATTCGCATTCGTTGTTTGCAGCGGTGTTATGGTCCTTGTTTTCAATTAAAACAAATGCATGACACGAAACTGTTCACACATTTCCATGACCATTAGAATAGCAGGGTACTGGTAACTAAAAAACCAGACCACCAAGTAGCTCCGGAACCGTGGTTACCATACAAAATCCAATATTTTCCAATCGTACTAGTACGGTTCCTACTTCGTAGATCCTTAAAACCAGGGCACATTCATTCAAACATGGACATCTTCTTCTTTTGGTTGGATGACACTTCTTTTTCTTCTTCTTGTGTGCTCGTACTTCCACAAGTACTCCATGGTCATGAGCCAAAACTCCCGCGCAATAGCGATAAGGAGACCAGCTTTTCGTAGACATTGCATTCTCCAAATGAGTTAGTATTACATCCAAATTTTACTGCAATGATAGATCATGATACTGGAAAAATATTAAAACAAAATTAATGTGTGGGAAGAACGACGATCTTCTCCGCTGGTATTTTAATAGAACAACCAATGTTCGTTTTCACTTCAGCATCTCGTATATTACCATTTTTATCTATGAAAACATTAACAACATGGCCTAAATGCCACTTACTTTTCGACAAATTATCGTCTCGATACGAAACATTGTCGCCAATCTTCAAATTATGTTGTACAAAACGTTTATGTTTTTCTATGTTTGCAATACATTTTCTATGCCATTTAGAATTAAAACTTTTCTTCTGGGGCTTTAAATATTCTCTACTATTTGCTATTTGGGTTTTTCCCTTGGCATTCTTATGCGGACTTTTTGATGCCTGTGATGACATTTTTGGTTTCGGAAAATTTAGTTTTTTACAACTTATTTTCGTAAAAAACGTTCGAATAGTCGATTCGTTTCTACTATTGGGTACCGAACCAAACAAAACCCAACCAAATCGACTCTCATAAGCAATTATATCTCCAATGACCTCCTGTTGTGAACCATCACACATTATCTTCGGATAATAATCAGCCCCAATCAAAATATCAACAGGACCACTTCCTGCAAAACTTGGATCAGCCAATTGCCAACCCAATGGCAAACTCAAACCAGAAACATCGATCGTTTCATTAGGCAAATTACCTGTTAATTTTGGCAATACTAAAGCCCTCAAGTTCAATCTAAAATTCACATTAATACGCGAGGCCAATATAAGGTGACATTCCTTCAAAACAGGACCAGGTGTGGCTTCGTTTAGTGCCGAAATGCACGTATTTGTTGACCTTGTTGGCAAATTCAGCATACTTTGAAGTTTCTGCGAAACGAAACTTTTTTGCGACCCTGGATCAATAATTGCCCTTGCCGAAAAAACTTTACCATAAGATATTATATTTACTATGGCAGTTCCCAATAAAATCTTTTCTTCCGAAGCAGCAAAATAATTTTGAACGGTTGGCCCTTGTACAACCGCAAAACTGGAACATGCATTATCTGTTTGGTTATCGGTCGGAGATGTTCCAGACACATCTCGGTGCAAAAGCGTATTATGCTTCAATTTGCATACCGAGCAACCATATTTCCATGAACAAGTGTCTAACTTGTGACCATCACTTAAACAATTAATGCAAAGATTGAATTTCTTTACTTCAATAAATCTTTCTGCGGGATTCATTTCCAAAAATTTCGGACACAATCTCAGCCAATGCTCTCCTGAACATAAATTACATTTTGGTTTCTTTATTGCCTAAGTCTCAAAAGATTTAAACTGACCACCTGAAGATCTATTATTATTAGCACCGTTTCTATTATCGAATAATCGATTATTTCTAGGTCTATTTACAAAAATGTGACCATGAATCAGTATTCGAGACTGTTTTTGTTGGACTAGAATTTCTAAAGTTGAATACTGTTTCCAATGATTGGAATCTCGATGTCAAAAAAGTATATAAATCGCTCCATTTAGGAATCTCTTTTTTGTTCTCCACGTGTTGTTCCCATAAGGACAAAGTGAGAACTGGCAAATTTATAGAACAAAGGTATACAAATATAGGATCCCAAGAAGAAATATCTATATCATGCAAATTTAAGACCGATATGCAATTATTTATGTCTCTTTGCAACCTTTTTATTTCTTTAGCAGACTCAGATTTAACGGGAAGGAGATTAATCAAAGTCTTCAATTAGCTATTTACCAAAATTTTTTTATTATCATACGCATCACTTAGATTTTTCCATGCGTTATAGAAACCTTGAATTGTCAAGGCAGAATCTTTCACAATTTCTAAAGCATCCTCACTAGTAATTTGCCTCAACTAAAATAGCTTCTCGACTTCCGACAAATCTTCACAATTAATGTAAACGGCCGTAAACATATCGCGAAAAGAGGGCCAAGTTCTATAATCGCCTTTAAAAACTTCCATTGTGCAAGGTGGCAACCTCATATGATGGCTAGAATTACGACTCATCATACTAGCTGAAGCTGCATTAGCAACCGTTGTACATTGAGTCGAGGAAAGATTAGAGCAGCAACAGTATATAAGCTAACCTACATTACTTATAGATATGTTTGGCATGCTCGCTATTTAGTAAAAAAGCCTCATAAGCATCTCTAACTTTATCCTATAAAGTTTTAAATTCCTCCTTCTGAAGGTCGATGCTAAATGAGCTGCGATTTTCTTATGGCATTTCGTTATAATCTTTCTCGAACTCGAGAAACAAAGCGGCCAGCTTTTCAAATTTCTTTAAAATTTGCGATTTCATTTTGTAAATTGTTTTATTGGTAACGCCAACAAAATTTAAACGTGAAAAGAAAATCGGTAACCAACAAATTGCTACAGTAAATATGTCCAAATGTATAACTAATCTTAAAGGAGCTCGATTGTTTTCCAAAAATTTCAAAATTATTACCAAAAGTCCGAATGAATTTCACTATTGATTATTTTTAAAGTTTCCAACACCAAAAAGATTCAAAGGAACAATGATTCAATTTCCGTACCAAATGTATTTCAAACTACTTTTCTAACACAATATACACACTAAGGATTTAAGGCTTTTGATATTTATTCTAACCAAAATTTAAAATTTATTGCTACAAAATCGGAAATTTATGATATAAACAACTGTCATTGTTTGACCCACGACATCTATAGGGATAAAAAGCAAGTATAGGGTTTATTCATCTTCCAAATTTTGTACACAAACATGTAGATACTATGACAAATTCATGTATATTTATTTGTGAATAGTCCTAATAATCAATTTGCTTCGGTAAGATTTTGCACCAAAATGTTTCGTAATTAGAACACTACTAAACAAAAACTGAAACAGCCAACAAACTAATAAACTTATTTAAAAATGAGATTGTACCGAGAAAAACACAGTACATAATATAAGCGACTCAGTTATCGATGTACTGTTTCACAAGTGTCTATTTTAAGACAATATTTTGCTACACCAACTTTTAAATTAAGAAACAATTCAAAATAATGTTCAATATGAACAGAAGGTACTCACTTGACTCTTGTTCAGAACTGAAGAGGAGAACTGGATACAATAACGTACCTCAAATTTGCCGGCAATATCCAGATCAACAATTTTAAAAAAGCCTAGGATTTGTTAGGTACACACAGATACTTCACTCTCACATATTTCCAGTACCAACTATTTCCAATTGGTTTTCAAAAATTGGCCACACAACTATGGGAGCCTGCAACACAATTACTGCCACTCAATCACAGCAAATCAATCACTGCAACTCAATAAATTTTATCTGAACAACGTCAGAAGGGTATGCACAATTATATTTATCAAATATTGACTAATTAATTTTCATAAAAAAAACGAAAAAATTTAATAATCTTTGAAAAATAATGTAAACAAATGAAAATGTGTGTATAAAAAAAAACGTCAATATAAACCAGCTGTCAAAAATATAGAGGGCCACTCTGCTCTGATATATATGAGATCTGGTAGCTCTGATAAACAACGCTGCCACTTAACAATATGGTTCGTGTCTTTGCTAACTGTTAGCTAAGTTGTCAATACGATCCATAAAACGTAGTTGATTCACACACCTTTATGTATAATTGTGTATCGATTTTAGCAAATTTCAACACCTTTGTGATAATATCAATCAAAATAGTGCAATATTGTGAATTTTCACTATCTAATTCACGCACCTTACTGATAATACAGTTCAATATTAATTGATTTAATGGACTGTAAACAAATGTATTATTAGACGGTACTATCATTTAGAAACTTCAATTTTACAGTGCAATTCAAGGGTTTTCAAACTGTATGATTGAAGTTTCTTTTCTTGTAATATTTTGTTATGTTAACAAACAAAATGTTACAAGAACAAAAGTAAAAGAAATGGAAAAGTGTCACCAGGAGAATCCTGCTTTTTCAAAAAGGCCAATAATCCACCAACCGATCCGGCTCGAAGGACCAATGTTGAGGTGCCGAATTGCCCTCGGGATGTCCTGGTGGTGGACTCCTTTTAGACTTCCAAAGAGTTGGCCAAGTGCCTTTCACTTGGCGCTGGTGAAAATACAAAAAACAAAAACACAGGATTTGAGGTTGGTTTTTAACTATATAAAAACAAACACTTTCCTTTCATTTTTTCCTCTAATTTGTGCACAATTTATTTCACAATTTATTTAATCCGAATGGCTTGATATAAATCAAATTTTTATTAATTAATTTAATTTAATATAAATTCAAAATTTAAAAAAGATTTTATTTGTTTATAATTAAAAAACTAAACTTTTCCTTACGATGGCCGAACAACGAATAAACAAACCGCCAAAAGGTATGTGAAGCTTAAGCTAAAACGAATATTTAGCTTAAAAGCATCAGCTGATAACAACAGCGCCTCTAGTTGTCCTTTTCTTCAAAAGGTTTTGGCAACGTCATCATCTGACGCAAACCAGGGATGGACAAACCTCTAATCAAACCTGAACATTAGATTTTTGAAAAAGCGATTTGTCAAAAGAAAGTGGGTTTCTTATGGATTAAAATGAAGTATACAAAACTGTCGTAGCTAGAAAACTGTCAAAGTTATTTCCAGGAATAGGGAAAATACATTATACTAAGAAATTTACTCCGTACCAAAAATTGCAATGATATCCCAATTTTACCAATTTTAAGAACTTAAGATTTTTGAATAAGCGATATGTCAAAAGAAAGTGCGTTTCTTATGGATTAAAATGAGGTATACAAAACTGTCGTAGCTTGAAAACTGTCAAAGTAATTTGCTGGAATAGGGAAAATACAATATGCTAAGAAATTTACTCTGTAACAAAAAATTGAATGATAACCCAATTTTCCTAATTTAAAAACTTAATAGAAAGAAAGTGCGTTTCTTATGGATAAAAATTAGGTAAACAAAACAGTCGTAGCTTGAAAACTTTCAAAGTTATTTGCAGGAATAGGGAAAATAAAATATGTCAAAAAAAGTGCATTTCTTATGGATTAAAAAGAGGTATACAAAACTGTCGCAGCTTGAGAACTGTAAAAGTTATTTGCAGGAATAGGGAAAATACAATCTACTAAGAAATTTACTTTGTAGTAAAAATTTTAAAGATATCCCTATTTTACCAATTTTAAGAACTTTAGATTTTTTAATAAGCGATATGTCAAAGGAAAGTGCGTTTCTTATGGAATTAAAATGAGGTATACAAAACTGTCGTAGCTTGAAAACTGTCAAGTTATTTGCAGGAATAGGGAAAATACAATATACTAAGAAATTTACTCTGTACCAAAAATTTTACTGATATCCCAATATTACCAATTTTAAGAAATTAAGAACTGTCAAAGTTATTTACAGGAATAGGGAAAATACCATTTACTAAGAAATTTACCCTATACCAAAAATTGTAATGATATCCCAATTTTATACAAAGCTGTCGTAGCTTGAAAACTGTCAAAGTTATTTGCAGGAACACTAATACTAAGAAATTTACTCTGTACCAAAAATTGTAATGTTATCCCAATTTTACCAATTTTAAGAAATTAAGATTTTTGAAGAAGCGATATGTCAAAAGAAACTGAATTTCTTATGGATTAAAATGAGATATACAAAACTGCCCTAGCTTGAAAACTGTCAAAGTTATTTACAGGAATAGGGATAGTACAATATACTAAGAAATTTACTCCGTACCAAAATTTAAATGATATCCCAATTTTACCAATTTTAAGAACTTAGAATTTTTGAAGAAGCGATATGTAAAAGAAAGTGGGTTTATTAAGCTAGAAAACTGTCAAAGTTATTTGCAGGAATAGGGAAAATACAATTTACTAAGAAATTTACCCTATACCAAAAACTGTAATGATATCCCAATTTTACCAATTTTAAGAACTTAAAGTTTTTGAAGAAGCGCTATGTCAAAAGAAAGTGGATTTCTTATGGATTAAATTGAGGTATACAAAACTGTAGTAGCTAGAAAACAGTCAAAGTTATTTGCAGGAATAGGGAAAAAAAATCTACTAAGAAATTTACTTTGTACCAAAATTCTTAAAGATATCCCTATTTTACCAATTTAAGAACTTTAGATTTTTGAATAAGCGTCAAAGTCAAAGTTATTTGCAGGAATACTAATACTAAGAAATCTACTCTGTCTTATTTACAGTAAAAACAAAGTGCGTTTCTTATGGATAAAAATGAGGTATACAAAACTGTCGTAGCTTGAAAACTGTCAAAGTTATTTGCAGGAATAGGGAAAATACAATATGTCAAAAAAAAGTGCATTTCTTATGGATTAAAAAGAGGTATACAAAACTGTCGCAGCTTGAGAACTGTAAAAGTTGTTTGCAGGAATAGGGAAAATACAATCTACTAATAAATTTACTTTGTACCAAAAATTTTAAAGATATCCCTATTTTACCAATTTTAAGAACTTTAGATTTTTGAATAAGCGATATGTCAAAGGAAAGTGCGTTTCTTATGGATTAAAATAAGGTATACAAAACTGTCGTAGCTTGAAAACTGTCAAAGTTATTTGCAGGAATAGGGAAAATACAATTTACTAAGAAATTTACCCTATACCAAAAACTGTAATGATATCCCAATTTTACCAATTTTAAGAACTTAAGGTTTTTTAAGAAGCGATATGTCAAAAGAAAGTGGGTTTCTTATGGATTAAAATGAGGTATACAAAACTGTCGTAGCTAGAAAACGTAGCTAGAAATACAATCTACTAAGAAATTTACTTTGTAAAAAAAATTTTAAAGATATCCCTATTTTACCAATTTTAAGAACTTTAGATTTTGAATATGCGAAATGTCAAAGGAAAGTGCGTTTCTTATGGATTAAAATGAGGTATACAAAACTGTCGTAGCTAGAAAACTGTCAAAGTTATTTGCAGGAATAGAGAAAATACAATATACTAAGAAATTTACTCTGTACGAAAAATTGTAATGATATCCCAATATTACCAATTATACGAAATTAAGAACTGTCAAAGTTATTTACAGGAATAGGGAAAATACCATTTACTAATAAATTTACCCTATACCAAAAATTGTAATGATATCCCAATTTTACCAATTTTATACAAAACTGTCGTAGCTTGAAAACTGTCAAAGTTATTTGCAGGAATACTAATACTAAGAAATTTACTCTGTACCAAAAATTGTAATGCTATCATAATTTACCAATTTTAAGAACTTAAGATTTTTGAAGAAGCGATATGTCAAATGAAAGTGCATTTCTCATGGATTAAAATAAGGTATACAAAACTGTCGTAGCTTGAAAACTGTCAAAGTTATTTGCAGGAATAGGGAAAATACAATATACTAAGAAATTTACTCTGTACCAGAAATTTTAATGATATCCCAATATTACCAATTTTAGGAACTTAAGATTTTTGACTAAGCGATATGTCAAAGGAAAGTACGTTTCTTATGGATTAAAATGAGGTATACAAAACTGTCGCAGCTTGAAAACTGTCAAAGTTATTTGCAGGAATAGGGAAAATACAATATACTTAGAAATTTACTCTGTACCAAAATTTTTTATGATATCCCAATTTTACCAATTTTAAGAACTTAAGATTTTTGAAAAAGCGATATGTCAAAAGAAAGTGCATTTCTCATGGATTAAAATGAGGTATACAAAACTGTCGCAGCTTAAAAACTGCCAAAGTTATTTACAGCAATAGCGAAAATACCATTTACTAAGAAATTTACCCTATAACAAAAATTGTAATGATATCCCAATTTTATCAATTTTATGAACTTAAGAAAGTGCATTTCTAATGGATTAAAATGAGGTATACAAAACAGTCGTAGCTAGAAAACTGTCAAAGTTATTTGCAGGAATACGGAAAATACAATATACTAAGAAATTTACTCTGTGCCAAAAATTTTAATGATAACCCAATTTTACCAATTTTAAGAACTTATGATTTTTGAAAAAGCGATATGTCAAAAGAAAGTGAATTTCTTATGGATTAAAATGAGGTATTCAAAACTGTCGTAGCGTGAAACTGTCAAAGTTATTTGCAGGAATAGAGAAAATACAATATACTTAGAAATTTACTCTATACCAAAAATTTTTATGATATCCCAATTTTACCAATTTTAAGAACGCAAGATTTGTGAATAAGCGATATGTCAAAAGAAAGTGCTTTTCTTATGGATAAAAATGAGGTATACAAAACAGTCGTAGCTTGAAAACGACTGTTTTGTATACCTCATTTGCAGGAATTGGGAAAATGCAATATGTCAAAAAAGTGCATTTCTTATGGATTAAAAAGAGATATACAAAACTGTCGCAGCTTGAGAACTGTAAAAGTTATTTGGAGGAATAGGGAAAATACAATCTACTAAGAAATTTACTTTATACCAAAAATTTTAAAGATATCCCTATTTTAACAATTTTAAGAACTTTAGATTTTTGAATAAGTGATATGTCAGAAGAAAGTGCGTTTCTTATGGATTGAAATGATTAAAATGAGGTATACAAAACTGTCGTAGCTTGAAAACTGTCAAAGTTATTTGCAGAAATAGGGAAAATACAATATACTAAGAAATTTACTCTGTACCAAAAATTTTAATGATATCCCAATTTTACCAATTTTAAGAACTTAAGATTTTTGAAGAAGCGATATGCTAAAAGAAAGTGAATTTCTTATGGATTAAAATTAGGTATACAAAACTGTCCTAGCTTGAAAACTGTCAAAGTTATTTACAGGAATAGGGATAATACAATATACTAAGAAGTTTACTCCGTACCAAAAATTTTAAATGATATCCCAATTTTACCAATTTTAAGAACTTAGAATTTTTGAAGAAGCGATATGTAAAAAGAAAGTGGGTTTATTATGGATTAAAATGAGGTATACAAAACTGTCGTAGCTAGAAAACTGTCAAAGTTATTTGCAGGAATAAGGAAAATACAATCTACTAAGAAATTTACTTTGTACCAAAAATTTTAAAGATATCTCTATTTTTCCAATTTTAAGAACTTTAGATTTTTGAATAAGCGATATGTCAAAGGAAAGTGTGTTTCTTATGGATTAAAATGATACAAAACTATCGTAGCTTGAAAACTGTCAAAGTTATTTGCAGGAATAGAGAAAATACAATAAACTAAGATATTTACTCTGTATTAAAAATTGTAATTATATGCCAATATTACCAATTTTAAGAAATTAAGAACTGTCAAAGTTATTTACAGGAATAGGGAAAATACCATTTACAAACAAATTTACCTTTTACCAAAAATTGTAATGATATCCCAATTTGTACCAATTTTATACAATTTTTTGCAGGAATAGGAAAAATACAATATATGTACTAAGAAATTTACTCTGTACCAAAAATTGTAATGATATCCCAATTTTACCATACCAAAAATTTTAATGATATCCCAATTTTAAGAACTTAGAATTCTTGAAGAAGCGATATGTAAAAAAAGTGGGTTTCTTATGGATTAAAATGAGGTATGCAAAACTGTCGCAGCTAGAATACTGTCAAAGTTTTTTGCAGGAATAGGGAAAATACAATTTACTAAGAAATTTACCCTATACCAAAAAGTGTAATGATATCCCAATTTTACCAATTTTAAGAACTTTAGATTTTTGAATAAGCGATATGTCAAAGGAAAGTGTGTTTCTTATGGATTAAAATGAGGTATACAAAATTGTCGTAGCTAGAAAACTGTCAAGGTTATTTTCAGGAATAGGGAAAATACAATATACTAAGAAATTTACTCTGTACCAAAAATTTTAATGATATCCCAATTTTACCAATTTTAAGAACTTAAGGTTTTTGAAGAAGCGCTTTGTCAAAAGAAAGTGCGTCTCTTATGGATTAAAATGAGGTATACAAAACTGTCGTAGCTAGAAAACTGTCAAGGTTATTTTCAGGAACAGGGAAAATACAATATACTAAGAAATTTACTCTGTACCAAAAATTGCAATGATATCCCAATTTTACCAATTTTAAGAACTTAAGATTTTTGAATAAGCGATATGTCAGAAGAAAGTGCGTTTCTTATGGATTGAAATGATTAAAATGAGGTATACAAAACTGTCGTAGCTTGAAAACTGTCAAAGTTTTTTGCAGGAATAGTGAAAATACAATATATGTACTAAGAAATTTACTATGTACCAAAAATTGTAATGATATCCAAATTTTACCAATTTTAAGAACTTAAGATTTTTGGAGAGGCGATATGTCAAAAGAAAGTGGGTTTCTTAGGGATTAAAATGAGGTATACAAAACTGTCGTAGCTTGAAAACTGTCAAAGTTATTTGCAGGAATAGGGAAAATACAGTATACTAAGAAATTTACTCTGTACCAAAAATTTTAATGATATCCCAGTATTACCAATTTTAGGAACTTAAGATTTTGACTAAGCGATATGTCAAAGGAAAGTACGTTTCTTATGGATTAAAATGAGGTATACAAAACTGTCGCAGCTTGAAAACTGTCAAAGTTATTTGCAGAAATAGGGAAAATACAATATACTTAGAAATTTACTCTGTACCAAAATTTTTTATGATATCCCAATTTTACCAATTTTAAGAACTTAAGATTTTTGAAAAAGCGATATGTCAAAAGAAAGTGCATTTCTCATGGATTAAAATGAGGTATACAAAACTGTCGCAGCTTAAAAACTGCCAAAGTTATTTACAGCAATAGCGAAAGTACCATTTACTAAGAAATTTACCCTATAACAAAAATTGTAATGATATCCCAATTTTATCAATTTTATGAACTTAAGAAAGTGCATTTCTAATGGATTAAAATGAGGTATACAAAACAGTCGTAGCTAGAAGACTGTCAAAGTTATTTGCAGGAATACGGAAAATACAATATACTAAGAAATTTACTCTGTGCCAAAACTTTTAATGATATCCCAATTTTACCAATTTTAAGAACTTATGATTTTTGAAAAAGTGATATGTCAAAAGAAAGTGAATTTCTTATGGATTAAAATGAGGTATTCAAAACTGTCGTAGCGTGAAACTGTCAAAGTTATTTGCAGGAATAGAGAAAATACAATATACTTAGAAATTTACTCTATACCAAAAATTTTAATGATATCCCAATTTTACCAATTTTAAGAACGCAAGATTTGTGAATAAGCGATATGTCAAAAGAAAGTGCTTTTCTTATGGATAAAAATGAGGTATACAAAACAGTCGTAGCTTGAAAACGACTGTTTTGTATACCTCATTTGCAGGAATAGGGAAAATACAATATGTAAAAAAAGTGCATTTCTTATGGATTAAAAAGAGATATACAAAACTGTCGCAGCTTGAGAATTGTAAAAGTTATTTGGAGGAATAGGGAAAATACAATCTACTAAGAAATTTACTTTATACCAAAAATTTTAAAGATATCCCTATTTTACCAATTTTAAGAACTTTAGATTTTTGAATAAGCGATATGTCAAAGGTAAGTGCGTTTCTTATGGATTAAAATGAGGTATACAAAACTGTCGTAGCTTGAAAACTGTCAAAGTTATTTGCAGAAATAGGGAAAATACAATATACTAAGAAATTTACTCTGTACCAAAAATTTTAATGATATCCCAATTTTACCAATTTTAAGAACTTAAGATTTTTGAAGAAGCGATATGCTAAAAGAAAGTGAATTTCTTATGGATTAAAATTAGGTATACAAAACTGTCCTAGCTTGAAAACTGTCAAAGTTATTTACAGGAATAGGGATAATACAATATACTAAGAAGTTTACTCCGTACCAAAAATTTTAATGATATCCCAATTTTACCAATTTTAAGAACTTAGAATTTTTGAAGAAGCGATATGTAAAAAGAAAGTGGGTTTATTATGGATTAAAATGAGGTATACAAAACTGTCGTAGCTAGAAAACTGTCAAAGTTATTTGGAGGAATAAGGAAAATACAATCTACTAAGAAATTTACTTTGTACCAAAAATTTTAAAGATATCTCTATTTTACCAATTTTAAGAACTTTAGATTTTTGAGTAAGCGATATGTCAAAGGAAAGTGTGTTTCTTATGGATTAAAATGAGGTATACAAAACTATCGTAGCTTGAAAACTGTCAAAGTTATTTGCAGGAATAGAGAAAATACAATAAACTAAGAAATTTACTCTGTATTAAAAATTGTAATTATATCCCAATATTACCAATTTTAAGAAATTAAGAACTGTCAAAGTTATTTACAGGAATAGGGAAAATACCATTTACAAACAAATTTACCTTTTACCAAAAATTGTAATGATATCCCAATTTTACCAATTTTATACAATTTTTTGCAGGAATAGGGAAAATACAATATATGTACTAAGAAATTTACTCTGTACCAAAAATTGTAATGATATCCCAATTTTACCATACCAAAAATTTTAATGATATCCCAATTTTAAGAACTTAGAATTCTTGAAGAAGCGATATGTAAAAAAAAGTGGGTTTTTTATGGATTAAAATGAGTTATGCAAAACTGTCGCAGCTAGAATACTGTCAAAGTTTTTTGCAGGAATAGGGAAAATACAATTTACTAAGAAATTTACCCTATACCAAAAAGTGTAATGATATCCCAATTTAACCAATTTTAAGAACTTTAGATTTTTGAATAAGCGATATGTCAAAGGAAAGTGTGTTTCTTATGGATTAAAATGAGGTATACAAAACTGTCGTAGCTAGAAAACTGTCAAAGTTATTTTCAGGAATAGGGAAAATACAATATACTAAGAAATTTGCTCTGTACCAAAAATTTGAATGATATCCCAATTTTACCAATTTTAAGAACTTAAGGTTTTTGAAGAAGCGCTTTGTCAAAAGAAAGTGCGTCTCTTATGGATTAAAATGAGGTATACAAAACTGTCGTAGCTAGAAAACTGTCAAGGTTATTTTCAGGAACAGGGAAAATACAATATACTAAGAAATTTACTCTGTACCAAAAATTGCAATGATATCCCAATTTTACCAATTTTAAGAACTTAAGATTTTTGAATAAGCGATATGTCAGAAGAAAGTGCGTTTCTTATGGATTGAAATGATTAAAATGAGGTATACAAAACTGTCGTAGCTTGAAAACTGTCAAATTTTTTGCAGGAATAGTGAAAATACAATATATGTACTAAGAAATTTACTCTGTACCAAAAATTGTAATGATATCCCAATTTTACCAATTTTAAGAACTTAAGATTTTTGGAGAGGCGATATGTCAAAAGAAAGTGGGTTTCTTAGGGATTAAAATGAGGTATACAAAACTGTCGTAGCTTGAAAACTGTCAAAGTTATTTGCAGGAATAGGGAAAATACAGTATACTAAGAAATTTACTCTGTACCAGAAATTTTAATGATATCCCAATATTACCAATTTTAGGAACTTAAGATTTTGACTAAGCGATATGTCAAAGGAAAGTACGTTTCTTATGGATTAAAATGAGGTATACAAAACTGTCGCAGCTTGAAAACTGTCAAAGTTATTTGCAGGAATAGGGAAAATACAATATACTTAGAAATTTACTCTGTACCAAAATTTTTTATGATATCCCAATTTTAAGAACTTAAGAGTTTTGAAAAAGCGATATGTCAAAAGAAAGTGCATTTCTTATGGATTAAATGAGGTATACAAAACTGTCGCAGCTTAAAAACTGCCGAAGTTATTTACAGCAATAGCGAAAGTACCATTTAATAAGAAATTTACCCTATAACAAAAATTGTAATGATATCCCAATTTTATCAATTTTATGAACTTAAGAAAGTGCATTTCTAATGGATTAAAATGAGGTATACAAAACAGTCGTAGCTAGAAAACTGTCAAAGTTATTTGCAGGAATACGGAAAATACAATATACTAAGAAATTTACTCTGTGCAAAAATTTTAATGATATCGCAATTTTACCAATTTTAAGAACTTATGATTTTTGAAAAAGCGATATGTAAAAAGAAAGTGAATTTCTTATGGATTAAAATGAGGTATTCAAAACTGTCGTAGCGTGAAACTGTCAAAGTTATTTGCAGGAATAGCGAAAATACAATATACTTAGAAATTTACTCTGTACCAAAAATTTTTATGATATCCCACTTTTACCAATTTTAAGAACGCAAGATTTTTGAATAAGCGATATGTCAAAAGAAAGTGCTTTTCTTATGGATAAAAATGAGGTATACAAAACAGTCGTAGCTTGAAAACTGTCAAAGTTATTTGCAGGAATAGGGAAAATACAATATGTCAAAAAAGTGCATTTCTTATGGATTAAAAAGAGATATACAAAACTGTCGCAGCTTGAGAACTGTAAAAGTTATTTGGAGGAATAGGGAAAATACAATCTACTAAGAAATTTACTTTATACCAAAAATTTTAAAGATATCCCTATTTTACCAATTTTAAGAACTTTAGATTTTGAATAAGCGATATGTCAGAAGAAAGTGCGTTTCTTATGGATTGAAATGATTAAAATGAGGTATACAAAACTGTCGTAGCTTGAAAACTGTCAAAGTTTTTTGCAGGAATAGTGAAAATACAATATATGTACTAAGAAATTTACTCTGTACCAAAAATTGTAATGATATCCCAATTTTACCAATTTTAAGAACTTAAGATTTTTGGAGAGGCGATATGTCAAAAGAAAGTGGGTTTCTTAGGGATTAAAATGAGGTATACAAAACTGTCGTAGCTTGAAAACTGTCAAAGTTATTTGCAGGAATAGGGAAAATACAGTATACTAAGAAATTTACTCTGTACCAAAAATTTTAATGATATCCCAATATTACCAATTTTAGGAACTTAAGATTTTTGACTAAGCGATATGTCAAAGGAAAGTACGTTTCTTATGGATTAAAATGAGGTATACAAAACTCGCAGCTTGAAAACTGTCAAAGTTATTTGCAGGAATAGGGAAAATACAATATACTTAGAAATTTACTCTGTACCAAAATTTTTTATGATATCCCAATTTTACCAATTTTAAGAACTTAAGATTTTTGAAAAAGCGATATGTCAAAAGAAAGTGCATTTCTCATGGATTAAAATGAGGTATACAAAACTGTCGCAGCTTAAAAACTGCCAAAGTTATTTACAGCAATAGCGAAAGTACCATTTACTAAGAAATTTACCCTATAACAAAAATTGTAATGATATCCCAATTTTATCAATTTTATGAACTTAAGAAAGTGCATTTCTAATGGATTAAAATGAGGTATACAAAACAGTCGTAGCTAGAAAACTGTCAAAGTTATTTGCAGGAATACGGAAAATACAATATACTAAGAAATTTACTCTGTGCCAAAAATTTTAATGATATCGCAATTTTACCAATTTTAAGAACTTATGATTTTTGAAAAAGCGATATGTCAAAAGAAAGTGAATTTCTTATGGATTAAAATGAGGTATTCAAAACTGTCGTAGCGTGAAACTGTCAAAGTTATTTGCAGGAATAGAGAAAATACAATATACTTAGAAATTTACTCTATACCAAAAATTTTAATGATATTACAATTTTACCAATTTTAAGAACGCAAGATTTGTGAATAACCGATATGTCAAAAGAAAGTGCTTTTCTTATGGATAAAAATGAGGTATACAAAACAGTCGTAGCTTGAAAACGACTGTTTTGTATACCTCATTTGCAGGAATAGGGAAAATACAATATGTCAAAAAAGTGCATTTCTTATGGATTAAAAAGAGATATACAAAACTGTCGCAGCTTGAGAACTGTAAAAGTTATTTGGAGGAATAGGGAAAATACAATCTACTAAGAAATTTACTTTATACCAAAAATTTTAAAGATATCCCTATTTTACCAATTTTAAGAACTTTAGATTTTTGAATAAGCGATATGTCAAAGGTAAGTGCGTTTCTTATGGACTAAAATGAGGTATACAAAACTGTCGTAGCTTGAAAACTGTCAAAGTTATTTGCAGAAATAGGGAAAATACAATATACTAAGAAATTTACTCTGTACCAAAAATTTTAATGACATCCCAATTTTACCAATTTTAAGAACTTAAGATTTTTGAAGAAGCGATATGCTAAAAGAAAGTGAATTTCTTATGGATTAAAATGAGGTATACAAAACTGTCGTAGCTAGAAAACTGTCAAAGTTATTTGCAGGAATAAGGAAAATACAATCTACTAAGAAATTTACTTTGTACCAAAAATTTTATAGATATCTCTATTTTACCAATTTTAAGAACTTTAGATTTTTGAATAAGCGATATGTCAAAGGAAAGTGTGTTTCTTATGGATTAAAATGAGGTATACAAAACTATCGTAGCTTGAAAACTGTCAAAGTTATTTGCAGGAATAGAGAAAATACAATAAACTAAGAAATTTACTCTGTATTAAAAATTGTAATTATATCCCAATATTACCAATTTTAAGAAATTAAGAACTGTCAAAGTTATTTACAGGAATAGGGAAAACACCATTTACAAACAAATTTACCTTTTACCAAAAATTGTAATGATATCCCAATTTTACCAATTTTATACAATTTTTTGCAGGAATAGGGAAAATACAATATATGTACTAAGAAATTTACTCTGTACCAAAAATTGTAATGATATCCCAATTTTACCATACCAAAAATTTTAATGATATCCCAATTTTAAGAACTTAGAATTCTTGAAGAAGCGATATGTAAAAAAAAGTGGGTTTCTTATGGATTAAAAGGAGGTATGCAAAACTGTCGCAGCTAGAATACTGTCAAAGTTTTTTGCAGGAATAGGGAAAATACAATTTACTAAGAAATTTACTCTGTACCAAAAAGTGTAATGATATCCCAATTTTACCAATTTTAAGAACTTTAGATTTTTGAATAAGCGATATGTCAAAGGAAAGTGTGTTTCTTATGGATTAAAATGAGGTATACAAAACTGTCGTAGCTAGAAAACTGTCAAGGTTATTTTCAGGAATAGGGAAAATACAATATACTAAGAAATTTACTCTGTACCAAAAATTTGAATGATATCCCAATTTTACCAATTTTAAGAACTTAAGGTTTTTGAAGAAGCGCTTTGTCAAAAGAAAGTGCGTCTCTTATGGATTAAAATGAGGTATACAAAACTGTCGTAGCTAGAAAACTGTCAAGGTTATTTCAGGAACAGGGAAAATACAATATACTAAGAAATTTACTCTGTACCAAAAATTGCAATGATATCCCAATTTTACAAATTTTAAGAACTTAAGATTTTTGAATAAGCGATATGTCAGAAGAAAGTGCGTTTCTTATGGATTGAAATGATTAAAATGAGGTATACAAAACTGTCGTAGCTTGAAAACTGTCAAAGTTTTTTGCAGGAATAGTGAAAATACAATATATGTACTAAGAAATTTACTCTGTACCAAAAATTGTAATGATATCCCAATTTTACCAATTTTAAGAACTTAAGATTTTTGGAGAGGCGATATGTCAAAAGAAAGTGGGTTTCTTAGGGATTAAAATGAGGTATACAAAACTGTCGTAGCTTGAAAACTGTCAAAGTTATTTGCAGGAATAGGGAAAATACAGTATACTAAGAAATTTACTCTGTACCAAAAATTTTAATGATATCCCAATATTACCAATTTTAGGAACTTAAGATTTTTGACTAAGCGATATGTCAAAGGAAAGTACGTTTCTTATGGATTAAAATGAGGTATACAAACTGTCGCAGCTTGAAAACTGTCAAAGTTATTTGCAGGAATAGGGAAAATACAATATACTTAGAAATTTACTCTGTACCAAAATTTTTTATGATATCCCAATTTTAAGAACTTAAGATTTTTGAAAAAGCGATATGTCAAAAGAAAGTGCATTTCTTATGGATTAAATGAGGTATACAAAACTGTCGCAGCTTAAAAACTGCCGAAGTTATTTACAGCAATAGCGAAAGTACCATTTAATAAGAAATTTAGCCTATAACAAAAATTGTATTGATATCCCACTTTTATCAATTTTATGAACTTAAGAAAGTGCATTTCTAATGGATTAAAATGAGGTATACAAAACAGTCGTAGCTAGAAAACTGTCAAAGTTATTTGCAAGAATACGGAAAATACAATATACTAAGAAATTTACTCTGTGCCAAAAATTTTAATGATATCGCAATTTTACCAATTTTAAGAACTTATGATTTTTGAAAAAGCGATATGTCAAAAGAAAGTGAATTTCTTATGGATTAAAATGAGGTATTCAAAACTGTCGTAGCGTGAAACTGTCAAAGTTATTTGCAGGAATAGCGAAAATACAATATACTTAGAAATTTACTCTGTACCAAAAATTTTTATGATATCCCAATTAAGCGATATGTCGAAAGAAAGTGCTTTTCTTATGGATAAAAATGAGATATACAAAACAGTCGTAGCTTGAAAACTGTCAAAGTTATTTGCAGGAATAGGGAAAATACAATATGTCAAAAAAGTGCATTTCTAATGGATTAAAAAGAGATATACAAAACTGTCGCAGCTTGAGAACTGTAAAAGTTATTTGGAGGAATAGGGAAAATACAATCTACTAAGAAATTTACTTTATACCAAAAATTTTAAAGATATCCCTATTTTACCAATTTTAAGAACTTTAGATTTTTGAATAAGCGATATGTCAAAGGTAAGTGCGATTCTTATGGATTAAAATGAAGTATACAAAACTGTCGTAGCTTGAAAACTGTCAAAGTTATTTGCAGAAATAGGGAAAATACAATATACTAAGAAATTTACTCTGTACCAAAAATTTTAATGATATCCCAATATTACCAATTTTAAGAAATTAAGAACTGTCAAATTTATTTACAGGAATAGGGAAAATACAATTTACTAAGAAATTTACCCTATACCAAAAATTGTAATGATATCCCAATTTTACCAATTTTATATAAAACTGTCGTAGCTTGAAAACTGTCAATGTTATTTGCCGGAACACTAATACTAAGAAATTTACTCTGTACCAAAAATTATTACAATTTTACCAATTTTAAGAACTTAAGATTTTTGAAGAAGCGATATGCTAAAAGAAAGTGAATTTCTTATGGATTAAAATTAGGTATACAAAACTGTCCTAGCTTGAAAACTGTCAAAGTTAGTTACAGGAATAGGGATAATACAATATACTAAGAAATTTACTCCGTACCAAAAATTTTAATGATATCCCAATTTTACCAATTTTAAGAACTTAGAATTTTTGAAGAAGCGATATGTAAAAAGAAAGTGGGTTTATTATGGATTAAAATGAGGTATACAAAACTGTCGTAGCTAGAAAACTGTCAAAGTTATTTGCAGGAATAGGGGAAATACAATCTACTAAGAAATTTACTTTGTACCAAAAATTTTAAAGATATCCCTATTTTACCAATTTTAAGAACTTTAGATTTTTGAATAAGCGATATGTCAAAGGAAAGTGTGTTTCTTATGGATTAAAATGAGGTATACAAAACTGTCGTAGCTTGAAAACTGTCAAAGTTATTTGCAGGTATAGAGAAAATACAATAAACTAAGATACCAAAAATTGTAATGATATCCCAATATTACCAATTTTAAGAAATTAAGAACTGTCAAAGTTATTTACAGGAATAGGGAAAATACCATTTACTAACAAATTTACCTTTACCAAAAATTGTAATGATATCACAATTTTACCAATTTTATACAAAACTGTCGTAGCTTGAAAACTGTCAATGTTATTTGCCGGAACACTAATACTAAGAAATTTACTCTGTACCAAAAATTATTACAATTTTACCAATTTTAAGATTTTTGAAGAAGCGATATGCAAAAAGAAAGTGAATTTCTTATGGATTAAAATGAGGTATACAAAACTGTCCTAGCTTGAAAACTGTCAAAGTTAGTTACAGGAATAGGGATAATACAATATACTAAGAAATTTACTCCGTACCAAAAATTTTAATGATATCCCAATTTTACCAATTTTAAGAACTTAGAATTTTTGAAGAAGCGATATGTAAAAAGAAAGTGGGTTTCTTATGAATTAAAATGAGGTATACAAAACTGTCGAAGATAGAAAACTGTCAAAGTTATTTTCAGGAATAGGGAAAATACAATACACTAAGAAATTTACTCTGTACCAAAAATTTGAATGATATCCCAATTTTACCAATTTTAAGAACTTAAGGTTTTTGAAGAAGCGCTTTGTCAAAAGAAAGTGGGTTTCTTATGGATTAAAATGAGGTATACAAAACTGTCGTAGCTAGAAAACTGTGAAAGTTATTTTCAGGAACAGGGAAAATTAAATATACTAAGAAATTTACTCTGTACCAAAAATTGCAATGATATCCCAATGGATTAAAATGAGGTATACAAAACTCTCGTAGCTTGAAAACTGTCAAAGTTATTTGGAGGAATAGGGAAAATACAATATAATAAGAAATTTACTCTGTACCCAAAATTGTAATGATATCCCAATATTACCAATTTTAAGAACTGAAGATTTTTGAAGAAGCGATATGTCAAAAGAAGTGGATTTCTTACAGATTAAAATGAGGTATACAAAACTGTCGTAGCTTAAAAACTGTCAAAGTTATTTGCAGGAATAGAGAAATTACAATATACTAAGAAATTTACTCTGTATCAAAAATTTCTATGATATCCCAATTTTACCAATTTTAAGAACATAAGATTTGTGAATAAGCGATATGTCAAAAGAAAGTGAATTTCTTATGGATTAAAATGAGGTATTCAAAACTGTCGTAGCGTGAAACTGTCAAAGTTATTTGCAGGAATAGAGAAAATTTTACCAATTTTAAGAACTTAATGTTTTTGAAGAAGCGATATGTCAAAAGAAAGTGGGTTTCTTATGGATTAAAATGAGGTATAAAAAACTGTCGTAGCTATAAAACTGTCAAAGTTATTTTCAGGAATAGGGAAAATACAATATACTAAGAAATTTACTCTGTACCAAAAATTGCAATGATATCCCAATTTTACTAATTTAATTTTTTTACTAATTTAGGATTTTTGAATAAGCGATATGTCAAAAGAAAGTGCGTTTCTTATGGATTGAGATGATTAAAATGAGGTATACAAAACTGTCGTAGCTTGAAAACTGCCAAAGTTTTTTGCAGGAATAGGGAAAATACAATATATGTACTAAGAAATTTACTCTGTACCAAAAATTGTAATGATATCCCAATTTTACCAATTTTAAGAACTTAAGATTTTTGAAGAGGCGATATGTCAAAAGAAAGTGGGTTTCTTATGGATTAAATTGAGGTATACAAAACTGTCGTAGCTTGAAAACTTTCAAAGTTATTTACAGCAAAAGCGAAAGTACCATTTACTAAGAAATTTACTTTTAACAAAAATTGTAATGATAACCCAATGTTATCAATTTTATGAACTTAAGAAAATGAATTTCTAATGGATTAAAATGAGGTATACAAAACAGTCGTAGCTTGAAACTGTCAAAGTTATTTGCAGGAATAGGGAAAATACAATACATTAAGAAATTTACTCTGTGCCAAAAATTTTAATGATATCCCAATTTTACCAATTTTAAGAACTTAAGATTTTTGAAAAAGCGATATGTCAAAAGAAAGTGAGTTTCTTATGGATTAAAATGAGGTATTCAAAACTGTCGTAGCGTGAAACTGTCAAAGTTATTTGCAGGAATAGAGAAAATACAATATACTTAGAAATTTACTCTGTACCAATAATTTTAATGATATCCCAGTTTTACCAATTTTAAGAACATAAGATTTGTGAATAAGCGATAAGTCAAAAGAAAGTGCTTTTCTTATGGATTAAAATGAGGTATACAAAACTCTTGTAGCTTGAAAACTGTCAAAGTTATTTGGAGGAATAGGGAAAATACAATATAATAAGAAATTTACTCTGTACCCAAAATTGTAATGATATCCCAATATTACCAATTTTAAGAACTGAAGATTTTTGAAGAAGCGATATGTCAAAAGAAGTGGATTTCTTACAGATTAAAATGAGGTATACAAAACTGTCGTAGCTTAAAAACTGTCAAAGTTATTTGCAGGAATAGAGAAATTACAATATACTAAGAAATTTACTCTGTATCAAAAATTTCTATGATATCCCAATTTTACCAATTTTAAGAACATAAGATTTGTGAATAAGCGATATGTCAAAAGAAAGTGAATTTCTTATGGATTAAAATGAGGTATTCAAAACTGTCGTAGCGTGAAACTGTCAAAGTTATTTGCAGGAATAGAGAAAATACAATATACTTAGAAATTTACTCTGTACCAAAAATTTCTATGATATCCCAATTTTACCAATTTTAAGAACATAAGATTTGTGAATAAGCTATATGTCAAAAGAAAGTGCTTTTCTTATGGATTAAAATGAGGTATACAAAACTGTTGTAGCTTGAAAACTGTCAAAGTTATTTGCAGGAATCGAGAAAATGCAATATATATACTAATAAATTTACTCTGTACCAAAAATTGTAATGATATCCCAATTTTACCAATTTGAAGAACTTAAGATTTTTGAAGAGGCGATATGTCAAAAGAAAGTTCCTTATGGATTAAAATGAGGTATACAGAACTGTCGTAGCTTGAAAACTGCCAAAGTTATATTCAGGAATAGGGCAAATACAATATACTAAGAAATTTACTCTCTACCAAAAATTTTAATAATATGCCAATTTTACCAATTTTAAGATTTTTGAATAAGCGATATGTCAAAAGAAAGTGCGTTTCTTATGGGTTAAAATGAGGTATACAAAACTGTCGTATCTTGCAAACTGTCAAAGTTGTTCGCTTGAATAGGGAAAATACATAATATTACCAATTTTAAGAACTTAAGATTTTGAAGAAGCGATATGTCAAAAAAAGTACGTTTCTTATGGGTTAAAATGAGGTATACAAAACTGTCGTATCTTGCAAACAATATACTAAGAAATTTACTCTGTACCAAAATTGTAATGATATCCCAATATTACCAATTTTAAGAGCTTAAGATTTTTGAAGAAGCGATATGTCAAAAAAAAGTGTGTTTCTTATGGGTTAAAATGAGGTATACAAAACTGTCGTATCTTGAAAACTGTCAAAGTTATTTGCAGGAATATGGAAAATAAAATATACTAAGAAATTTACTCTGTACCAAAAATTGTAATGATATCCCAATTTTACCAATTTTAAGAACTTAAGATTTTTTAATAAGCGATATGTCAAAAAAAGTGCGTTTCTTATGGATTAAAATGAGGTATACAAAACTGTCGTAGCTTGAAAAATGTCAAAGTTATTTGCAGGAATAGGGAAAATGCAATAAACTAAGAAATTTACTCTGTACCAAAAATTTTAATGATATCCCACTACTACCAATTTTAAGAACTTAAGATTTTTGAAGAAGCGATATGTCAAAAGAAAGTGCGTTTCCTATGGACTGAAATGATTAAAATGAGGTATACAAAACTGTCTTAGCTTTAAAACTGTCAAAGTTATTTGCAGGAATAGGGAAAATACAATATACAGAGAAATTTACTCTGTACCAAAAATTGTAATGAAAGAAAGTGGGTTTCTTATGGATTAAAATGAGTTATACAAAACTGTCGTAGGTTGAAAACTGTCAATGTTATTTGCATTAAAAGGGAAAATACAATATACTAAGAAATTTACTCTGTACCAAAAATTGTAATGATATTCAGGAATAGGGAAAATACAATTTACTAAGAAATTTACCCTATACCAAAAACTGTAATGATATCCCAATTTAACCAATTTTAAGAACTTAAGGTTTTTGAAGAAGCGATATGTCAAAAGAAAGTGGGTTTCTTATGGATTAAAATGAGATATACAAAACTGTCGTAGCTAGAAAACTGTCACAGTTATTTTCAGGAATAGGGAAAATACAATTTACTAAGAAATCTACCCTATGCCAAAAACTGTAATGATATCCCATTTTTACCAATTTTAAGAACTTAAGGTTTTTGAAGAAGCGATATGTCAAAAGAAAGTGGGTTTCTTATGGATTAAAATGAGGTATACAAAACTGTCGTAGCTAGAAAACTGTCAAAGTTATTTTCAGGAATAGGGAAAATACAATATACTAAGAAATTTACTCTGTACCCAAAATTGCAATGATATTCTAATTTTACCAATTTTAAGAACTTAAGAATCCATAAGAAAGTGAGTTTCTTATGGATTTAAATGAGGTATACAAAGCTGTCGTAGTTTGAAAACTGTCAAAGTAATTTGCAGGAATAGGGAAAATACAATATGCTAAGAAATTTACTTTGTACCAAAAATTTGAATGATAACCCAATTTTACTAATTTTAAAAACTTAATAGAAAGAAAGTGCGTTTCTTATGGATAAAAATGAGGTATACAAAACAGTCGTAGCTTGAAAACTGTCAAAGTTATTTGAAGGAATAGGGAAAATGCAATATACTATGAAATTTACTCTGTACCAAATAATTGTAATAATATCAGTAATAGGGAAAATACAATTTACTAAGAAATTTACCCTATACCAAAAACTGTAATGATATCCCAATTTTAAGAACTTAAGGTTTTTGAAGAAGCGAAATGTCAAAAGAAAGTGCGTTTCTTATGGATCGAAATGATTATGAAATTATACAAAACTGTCTTAGCTTAAAAACTGTCAAAGTTATTTGCAGGAATAGGGAAAATACAATATACTAAGAAATTTACTCTGTACCAAAAATTGCAATGAAAGAAAGTGGGTTTCTTATGGATTAAAATGAGGTATACAAAACTGTCGTAGCTTGAAAACTGTCAATGTTATTTGCATGAATAGGGGAAATACAATATACTAAGAAATTAACTCTGTACCAAAAATTGTAATGATATGCCAATTTGAAGAACTTAAGATTTTTGAAGATGCGATATGTCAAAAAAAGTGCGTTTCTTATGGATTAAAAGTGCGTTTCTTATGGATTAAAATTTTAAAAAATGAGGTATACAAAACTGTCGTAGATTGAAGACTGTCAAAGTTATTTGCAGGAATATGGAAAATACAATATACCAAGAAATTTACAAATATACTAAGAAATATACAAAACTGTCGTAGATTGAAAACTGTCAAAGTTATTTGCAGGAATATGGAAAATACAATATACTAAGAAATTTACTCTGTACCAAAAATTTTAATGCTATCCCAATTTTACCAATTTAAAGACTTTAAGATTTTTGAAGAAGGGATATGACAAAAGAAAGTGCGTTTCTTATGGATTAAAATGAGGTATACAAAACTGTCGTAGCTTGAAAACTGTCAAAGTTATTTGCAGGAATACTAATTTGTTGAACAGGGTTCAACATACTCCCGCACTAAGATTTGTGGCAAATACATCCATGCCGCTGTCCGGATGTAACCCATCCAAAAATGGAGCGTTGCGCCTTTGCAATTGTGGCAGCAGGTTGAATTATTTGGTGGGACATTATGACGGCTAAAGTTTTTTGGCCAATAATACCGTCAACTTCGCGACATATTGCAAATTGTGGATGAGCTTTTGGAGTTATGGATTTGAAGTGTTCCTCTAGCTGCGGGTCTGTTATTGGTGGGGGAACAATTATATCCGCATCTTTTAACAGCATCTTCCAACGTGCTGTTGGGCCATAGTGTGAACGGGGTTCATATGTGGGGGCGATTTCGAATACACCAAACTCCTTTGTTCCCTGATAGCAATCAGGTGTAAATTCTGGGAACAAATTTGCCGCACTTCTTATTAAAAAGGAAAATTCGCTTTTTGGGTCCAATAACAAGTTGTGCACCTCTCAAGAGATGACCTGGAGTCAAAGGAAGTAGTTCTGATGGGTTTTCGGTCAATGGGGACATTGGGCGCGAATTTAGTACAGCTTCTATTCTGATTAGTATTGTTGTAAATTCCTCGTACGTAAAATTGAGGTTACTAGCTACTTTCTTAAGATGAGATTTCATGCTTTTTACGGCAGCCTCCCAGAGGCCACCCATGTGAGGTGCATAAGGTGGGATAAATGACCAGGAGAATCCGTGAGCACTATATTTTTCTACGAGTGCTTTCTCAATCTGTTTTAAGAATTCATTATGAGTTTTTAGAAGTGATAAACTGGCTCCAAGGAAATTTCTGCCATTATCCGAAAACATGGTTTTTGGAAAACCTCTACGTCCAACAAATCTGTCGAAACAAGCTAGGAATGCATCTGTCGAGAGATCTGAGCAAGCTTCCAAGTGCACTGCTCTCGTGGAGAAGCATACAAATATGGCTGCATAGCCTTTTATTAGTTTAGCGTTGCGTAAATTGGAGGATTTTAGGTTAAACGGACCGGCGAAGTCAACACCGGTATATGTAAACGGCAACGAAAAGTTTACTCTTTCCGGGGGGAGTGCGGCCATAATTTGATGTTGAACTTTATGTTTGTAGATAGTGCAGGTTTTACAATTTCTTATACACTTTCGTACCAAATTTTTAACTCTAGGCATATAAAATCCTTGCCTTATAGCTCTCAGCATAATGTAGTGTTCCGCGTGAAGCAAAATCTTATGCGTGAATTCGACAAAAGGTTCAGCAAAGTATGATTTTTCAGGGATTATTACAGGATGGCATTTGTTGTAACTAAGTCCTGAATAACTTAATCTACCTCCAACACGTAATAAACCATTTTTGTCCAGAAATGGATTCAGCGTTAGTAGTCTGCTTTTTTGGTTTATAGGCCGTTTATCTTGAAGACATTCGTATTCTTTAGAAAAGTAATGGATCTGAGCTATTAGGATCAAACGATTTTTCATAAATTGAATTTCCTTTGCTATAATAAAAGTTTCGGTTTCAAACAGACGTTTTCGAATGCGATTAATGAATCGAAAGCAATAACTAATAACTTTAAGGGTTCTGGCGAAAGACGAAAATCTTTTTATTATGACGTCAGCATCAATTTCTTCGTGGGGAATGAGATTTTTGCTGCTTGTATCCACAAGTTTAGCTTTTAGATGAAACGTTGAAACCTTTTTTGTCTCCAAGTCGATTGGATCAAATTCTCGAGGTTTCGGCTAATATTCACAGGGCTGGGTTAGCCAGGTAGGTCCATGCCACCATATGTTACTCTCAATAAGTTCTTGTGGGGAACAACCACGGGTACCAAGATCCGCAGGATTGTCTTTCGTTCCTACATGTTTCCAATGACTATTACTGACAATACTTATGATTCTTGTTACACGATTTGCAACAAATGTTTTTAGGGTTTGTGGCGGTTTTTGTAGCCAACCGAGGACAATAGAGGAGTCCGTCCACAAATGTAGTTCATACCTTTGCATTTTCCATTATCCCTTTTGCTAACTTTGAGAGTAAGACCGTTGATATGTCCGATCAGCTTCATACATCACAATTTAGAGGAAAAATTTTTCGATGTCGCCGGTGAAGACGTATTTGTAATAGCGCCAACTAAGCACTATCTGCGTCAAGTCGGATTGAAGCATTGGGCCTTGGTGAAGAACGTCATTCAATGAAAATCCACTATTAGTTTTCTTAGAGGCATTGAAGACTACCCTAACTTTTGTTGATTTACTTTCCGGTCGAATAACCGCATGGTGTGGTAAAAAATAAGAAAATTGTTTTTCAGATTTGTTTTCTTGGGGAAATACTGGTTCCATATGATCCAAGTCGATATATTCTTGGAGAACTTTTCGATAATTTTCTTTTAATTCAGGGTTTTTTTTCGAGGGTTTTTTCCATTCTATAATATTGACCCGAAGCACTGTTCCTTGAAGGACCCAAAAAAATATCGGTTGGAAACTGTTCTTTAAACGGTAAACGTACAACGTAACGATTGTCTTGTAGTAGACGTTTGGAAAAAGTTTTCACAAAATGAGTCTGCTTCAGTTATTAAATTATCCTTTTCGACCTCCTCAAGTTCCCAAAACTTTTTTATTTGATCATGGAGAAGAAAATTTTCGGATGTAGATACCGTGGTTGGAAAAGCGTTTATATCAGACGTATTAACTGGTCCTGACAAGTACAAACCAAAATGAGACTCCCTTGCTTCTAAATCACCAGATATATTTTGTCTCACACCCTCAAGGTTAATTAATGGCAAAAATCGCTTCCTATTATCATATCTATCGCTGCAGGCTGATAAAAATAAGGATCTGCGAGAGTTAAATTTTGTATTTTATCATAATTTTGGAGCTCAATAGGATGGGAGGGTAAAAAATTTGCTATTTTTGGTGCTACTACTGTCAATATTTTTACTTTGAAGTCTGAAATTCTCGATTTTACAGTTACAAAACACTTCCCTTTAGAATTTCCTACAATTGTTCAACCGAAACCTGATATTTGACGTGGATGTTTTTCAAGTGGAATTCCAAGTTTTTGTTGAATTCGAGTGGTAATGAAACTCTTTTCTCCACCAGCATCGAGAAGAGCTCTTACGGTAAATAATTCTCCAGAATTTTCTATGTGAATCAGTGCGGTAGGTAACACTGTAGTTCCTTCACGAAGAACAAAAAATGTTTTGATATTACCGTCAGGTACAGGCGAAATTTCGACGTGGGTATTAAAAGCATTGATTTCTGCTTGAGTACTTGAAGTAGAGCTTTTGTCACTATTTTTCGAAGTTTTCTGAGAATGGCCAGTAGGCACACTATTGGGTTTTGAATTTTCAGATTTTTCTAAATGGAGCATTGTGTGATGCTTTTTGTGGCATACAGAACAGGTATTTGTGCTCAGACATTTAGATTTGAAGTGTGTAGGCGATAAACAATTAACGCAGTATTTGTTTGCAAAAACGAATTTTACACGATCACTTGGTGTCAAGGACTTAAAAGATTTGCAAACTCTTAAAGGGTGATTTGTTTGCATTTTTTGCAACTTGAAGTTTGCTCACTCTGAGTGTAAAATGCATGAGTTCTTGGAGACTGGCTATCTTTAGGCACTGGCTTTTTCCTATCGGTCATGGTTTCTAGAATTTCTATTCTTTCCGAGAGAAAACCATTTAATTGGGGCCATGTGGGCAATTCACGATGATTTTTTAAAGAAACTTCCCACTCTTTAATTGTTTCATCCGAAAGTTTTGAAACAACTATGTGAATTAAAAATGGATCATAATCGGGCAATTCGATCTTATAATTCTTTAAAATCAGTAAACAGTCGTTAACTGTATTCTGAATCTGCCGAAGAGATTTGATGTTTTCATTTTGAGCTGGGGTCACCGAATGAATCCTTTTAACTTGATCCTGAACCAAGAGCCTTCTATTTTCGAATCTATTCTTTAATTTATCCCAAGCCAGTTGAAAGTTCTCATCTACCAAGTCAAAATCCTTTATGACTTGGTAGTCCTCCCCCTCACTTTGCTTCGCAAGTAGTATAGTTTTTGGGCTGGAGCCACAGATGAATCTTTTCCGATAACTGCCTGGAACATATCTCGGAACGCAGGCCACTTGGAGTAACCGCCTTCGAAATTTTGTATTTCACATGCTGGCAACTTTATTGTTGATCTACTAGTAGAGGGCCTATTATCTTCAACTGTTGCCTCTTTCATTTTCTCCAAAATTTTTGTTTTTAGGGCCTGATACAAATCGCTAGCTTCCTCGTACCTCAAAGAAACTTCATCCTTGTGGTCATCACCTTCAGATTCTTCACCTTTTAAAATATATTCTTCGTATGACTCTACTAACTTGACCCATCTTCTCCCTAATTCTTGTTTTTAACATCAAGAAATACGAACGAGCAATCTACGGGACATGTTCTCTCAAAGTTCGTGCAGAACACCACCAATTGTGTTAAATCAAACTTGCATCTTCTTTTTGATGCCGCCATTTTTTTTTTTAACCCTGACCGAAAAAAATAACTGTTCCAATAACTCAGATCAAATCTTAAAGGCTTTTGTGAAAAAACAGATAAATTGCTCACTGAACCTTAAACTTCCTTAAAAGTCAACCTCGTTATGGAGCTACACGTCTTCTTGAAGAAGCAATTGTTTTTATTTGATAAAAAATTTTCCAAAAATAATTTTTCAATTTACGTAATTTTGTTGCAAGTTGTTTAATTATCCCAAATTATTTTTTTTATACCACTAAACCACAATTATAATTTTTCTTTATTTAATTTGCATAGCAATTATTTCCTGGAGAAATTTTTGTTTTATTATTGTTTTTTTTTATAATGCCGCTTATTTTTATTCTTTTTATTTAACTATCCACCTGATTTGTCAAACAATTAATTTCTCCAAATTAATTAAAAAGTACAAACTCACCGCTGTTTTATAATGACCCACAATTATTTTTGGTTGGGAACCTCTGTAGTTGATGACGTCACGCAACGACTGGTTGTTTATTATTTGTAGGCACCGGTTGATTTAATGATGTTGTTGTTTTTATATATTTTTTTTGAGACACTTGTTTCTTGTTCTTTAGTGTTGTTATAGTATAACGGTGTTTTTTGTCCAGGTTTTATTTTTAACTTTTTATTGTTAAATATTTGCAATTTTTCTTTGAAAACAATATTTTTCCACAATAATGTCTTTCTCACAACTTGGAGTTGTCTTTTGTTTTTAATTGTTTTTATTTGTTTAAATATTTATTGTCTTTCACAAAATTATGTTTTGCACAATTTGGAGTGGGTTTTTTTTTACTTTTTTTTTTTTTTGCAGTTGCGGACTGTCTATTATGATTTTGTGTGTGTTTTTATTATTGTTCACGATTTTAATTTGTTGTATTTTATTTATTTTAATTTTATTATAAATTATTTAATTTTTGCACCGATGCAGCACTATTGAAATTTTATTTCTTCTTTTTTATTACTTTATACGTGAAGTTGGTTGCAAATAATAGGAACAAATGGAAATAAAACGTTTGCCGGTATTAGGTGGTGTGAAGATGACAATGCTATGGTTGATTAATTGTTGCATACGTTCATCTCTTTTTATTTTCTTTTACTTTTCTTGTGGAAATTCGTTAGTGGTGACAATTTTAGTGGTATAAATTTTAGTAGTTATTAGAGATTGCGAACGAGCAATCTACGGGACATGTTCTCTCAAAGTTCGGGCAGAACACCACCAATTGTGTTAAATCAAACTTGCATCTTCTTTTTGATGCCGCCATTTTTTTTAACCCTGACCGAAAAAAATAACTGTTCCAATAACTCATATCAAATCTTAAAGTCTTTTTTGAAAAAACAGATAAATTGCTCACTGAACCTTAAACTTCCTTAAAAGTCAACCTCGTTATGGAGCTACACGTCTTCTTGAAGAAGCAATTGTTTTTATTTGATAAAAAATTTTCCAAAAATTATTTTTCAATTTACGTAATTTTGTTGCAAGTTGTTTAATTATCCCAAATTATTTTTTTTTATACCACTAAACCACAATTATAATTTTTCTTTATTTAATTTGCATAGCAATTATTTCCTGGAGAAATTTTTGTGTTATTATTGTTTTTTTTATACCCTCCACCACCATCAGTGGTGATAGAGGGTATATATAACTTTGTCATTCCGTGTGTAACACCAAGAAATATTCATCTGAGACCCAACAAAGTATATATATTCTGGGTCCTTATCAAATTCTGAGTCGATTTAGCTATGTCCGTCTGTCCGTCTGTCTGTGTAAAACACGCTCACGATAAAACGAAGCAATAGAGTGTAACCAAATTCACCCAAAATGTTCTTCATTTTCCTAAGTTGTTTGGTGTTGAAAATGGGCAAAATCGGTTCACACCGGGAAAAGTTATGAATCAAAATTTAAAACATCCTCGAAAAAAGTAAGCATTTTTACACATTCTGATGTAATTTTCTCGAAAACTATGCAAGGATGAAAATCACCACACATTCGTTAAAATGGGTTTTTTGTTAATAACTTCCGTCAGAATGTTGATATCTTCACAAAATTTTACAAATTAAAATCTTATATCAATAGAATTCATTCAGAGAAAAAATTTTCTGGATCGGTCCATAATTGGACATAGCTCCCATACAAGGTCCCCTCCCGAAAATCACTTAAACGCGCATAACTCATTACTAAATTGAGATATCCATATAAAATTTGGTATAAGTATTACTCATATGCACAGAAATGTTACTGTGAAATTTTTTCCCGATCGGTCCATAATTGCTCATAGCTCCCATACAAGGTCCCCTCCCGAAAATCACTTAAACGCGCATAGCTCATTACTAAATTAAGATATCCATATAAAATTTGGTACAAGTATTAGTCATATGCACAGAAATGTTACTGTGAAATTTTTTCCCGATCGGTTCATAATTGGTCATAGCTTCCATACAAGGTCCCCTCCCGAAAATCACTTAAACGCGCATAGCTCATTACTAAATTAAGATATCCATATAAAATTTGGTACAAGTATTAGTAATATGCACAGAAATGTTAATGTTACTGTTGGTCATAGCTCCCATACAAGGTCCCCTCCCGAAAATCACTTAAACGCGCATAACTCATTACTAAATTAAGATATCCATATAAAATTTGGTACAAGTATTGCCCATATGCATAGAAAAATTACTCTGAAAGTTTTTTCCGATCGGTCCATAATTGGTCATAGCTCCCATACAAGGTCCCCTCCCGAAAATCACTTAAACGCGCATAACTCATTACTAAATTAAGATATTCATATAAAATTTGGTACAAGTATTGCCCATATGCATAGAAATATTACTGTGCAAGTTTTTTCCGATCGGTCCATAATTGGTCATAGCTCCCATACAAGGTCCCCTCCCGAAAATCACTTAAACGCACATAACTCATTACTAAATTAAGATAACCATATAAAATTTGATATACGTATTACTCATATGCACAGAAATATTACTGTGAAATTTGTTCCCGATCGGTCCATAGCTCTCATACAAGGTCCCCTCCCGAAAATCACTTAAACGCGCATAACTCATTACTAAATTAAGATATTCATATAAAATTTGGTACAAGTATTGCCCATATTCATAGAAATATTACTGTGAAATTTGTTCCCGATCGGTCCATATTTGGTCATAGCTCTCATACTAGGTCCGCTCCAGAAAATCACTTAGATGAACAATATTCATTACCAAATAATGATATAGATACAGAATTTTAAAATTTTGTCTTTATATACATAATTGGTCATAGCTCCCATACAAGGTCCTTTTACGAAAATTTCTTAAACGCACATTACTCATTACCAAAATTAAGCTATACTAAATTTCGATATAGATACAAAATTTTACTGAAATATAGCTTTTATGTACAGAAATTTTGCTTAAAGAATTTTTTACGATCGGTCTATAATTGATCTTATCTCTCATACTAGGAACTGCCCCCAAAAGCGCTTTAACCTTATTTAACTATTTGCATTATCAATTTGTGTAGAACAAAATTATATATATGTATGTATTTTCAAAATCCTTAAATCTTTCACACACATGCATACATGCAAATTATTAAATATTGCTAAGCACTATAAAAATATAAAAGAAAATGGCGTTTATAATGTCCAATAAATCATGGAATTGTAATAGATCTAAGCTGTTTAAATCTTGGGATTTATCTATTTAAGACATGAGAAGACTTATTTGGACAAATATTTGATCAATTAGAAAAGTATTAATATAAAAGTAGCTGGTGGAGGGTATCTAAGATTCGGCTCAGCCGAATATAGCACTCTAACTTGTTTTTTTATAATGCCGCTTATTTTTATTCTTTTTATTTAACTATCCACCTGATTTATCAAACAATTAATTTCTCCAAATTAATTAAAAAGTACAAACTCACCGCTGTTTTAATGACCCACAATTATTTTTGGTTGGGAACCTCTGTAGTTGATGCGTCACGCAACGACTGGTTGTTTATTATTTGTAGGCACCGGTTGATTTAATGATGTTGTTGTTTTTATATATTTTTTTTGAGACACTTGTTTCTTGTTCTTTAGTGTTGTTATAGTATAACAGTGTTTTTTGTCCAGGTTTTATTTTTAACTTTTTATTGTTGAATATTTGCAATTTTTTCTTTGAAAACAATATTTTTCCACAATAATGTCTTTCTCACAACTTGGAGTTGTCTTTTGTTTTTAATTGTTTTTATTTGTTTAAATATTTATTTTCTTTCACAAAATTATGTTTTGCACAATTTGGAGTGGGTTTTTTGTTTACTTTTTTTTTGCAGTTGCGGACTGTCTATTATGATTTGTGTGTGTTTTTATTATTGTTCACGATTTTAATTTGTTGTATTTTATTTATTTTTAATTTTATTATAAATTATTTAATTTTTGCACCGATGCAGCACTATTGAAATTTCATTTCTTCTTTTTTATTACTTCATACGTGAAGTTGGTTGCAAATAATAGGAACAAATGGAAATGAAACGTTTGCCGGTATTAGGTGGTGTGAAGATGACAACGCTATGGTTGATTAATTGTTGCATAAGTTCATCTCTTTTTATTTTCTTTTACTTTTCTTGTGGAAATTCGTTAGTGGTGACAATTTTAGTGGTATAAATTTTAGTAGTTATTAGAGACGATACAATTTAATGGTAATTTTAAATTGTAATACTTTTTTCATGTATTTTTAACTGGATAATTTTAGGTTAAAAATACATATAATTTTGTTATTGTAAATTTTGGCTTTTTATGTATGTAGTTATAATGATTCTTCTTTTTTTGCGTTTTTTAATTAGCCAGCCATTAATTTTTATTTTTCGAGAAAACAAAATGTCGCACAAAATAATTAATAAACACAGTACATACCTTTCTTTTTCCTGTGTTTTTACCAATCTTCCTTGTTCATGGGGAACTATATAAAAAATTACATTATCTCTTCGAAAAATTATTAAAAAAGAGAGAAAAGAGATGAAATGAAAAGTAAATTCTAAAAAAAATCAAATAAAAACACTCAAAAAAAATGTATGAAAAATGAAAAGATAAATTAATTTGTTGAACAGGGTTCAACAATACACTACACTAAGAAATTTACTCTGTACCAAAAATTTTAATGATATCCCAATTTTACCAATTTTGAGAACTTAGAATTTTTGAAGAAGCGATATGTAAAAAGAAAGTGGGTTTCTTATGGATTAAAATGAGGTATACAAAACTGTCGTAGCTAGAAAACTGTCACAGTTATTTTCACGAATATTGAAAATACAATACAAAAATACAAAAGAAATTTACCCTATACCAAAAACTGTAATGATATCCCAATTTTACCAATTTTAAGAACTTAAGGTTTTTGAAGAAGCGATATGTCAAAAGAAAGTGGGTTTCTTATGGATTAAAATGAGGTATACAAACTGTCGTAGCTAGAAAACTGTCAAAGTTATTTTCAGGAATAGGGAAAATACAATATACTAAGAAATTTACTCTGTAGCCAAAATTGCAATGATATTCCAATTTTACCAATTCACAGTGGGGCAGAATGGAAATTTTTTGGAAATAAATCTGGCATTTCTAAACGGCTGATCCGATCGGGATAAAATTTGGCGTGAGCGTAGCCAAGGAGTATTCGAGTTTAAGTTTTGAAGATGAACCCTGCAGATGCCCCAGGGACGGCGCTGTGGCGGCTCAAAATAGGGTACCTACGACATGTAAAATTTTTAAACTC